>NC_056740.1:340135947-340158447 GCF_019279795.1 Protopterus annectens | reverse complement strand
CTGTGAGCGTGTTTCAGATAGTATGCATGTTGCTCCCCCCTGAGGAAACAGAGAGGAAAAAGGAAGCAACAGAATTAATAGGAAGCTAGCAGGGATAACTGCTGAAGCTAGCAGGTGAAAATAATTAGAAGCAGGCAATTACACAGGCAGAATAGTAGCCCAGCCCAGCACTTAAAACTCTGCAAACAGTAGTGCAGGATGTTTCCATTAAGAGACACTGCAAGACAGGAGTAAGCTAATAGAAGTGAAAACTGAAAAAGCTTCACTCGGAGCAGAAATGTTAGGGCTGCCATAGCTGTCATAATGAGACATAGGCGACTTGCTGAGGGTGGTGACAATGCAGATGGTGCCAGACAACCCACAGTGAGGAGACGGAGAAGAGTGTACAGGCCCAGGGTCACCTACCACGGGTTACATGAGCTGGAGATAGAGCGCTATAGAGTGGACAGAGAGCTCCTGCAGCAAATTGTTGAGCTGTGCAGGCCACGCCTCACACACAGAACCAACAGAGGGGAACCCATCCCAGTGGAAACCAAGGTATGTGTTGGCCTAAGAATACTAGCAACAGGTACCTTCCAGAGACCAACTGGCGATATGATGGGGATATCACAGGCATCAGCCTCCAGGGTACTACACCAGTTCCTGGATGCCATTTCAGCACATGTCGGTGATCATGTATATTTCCCCAATGCCCGTGAGGTATTGGCCAGCAATATGCGTCTCTTCCAGCAAATAGCGGAATACCCTGAGGTACTGGGTGCAATAGACTGCACGCACATACGCATCAAAGCACCAGCCGGTGAGCGGGGTAGGGCCTACATTAACCGCAAGGGCTTCCCCTCCATCAACTGCCAGGTCGTGTGTGATGCCCAGGGCATAATAATGAATGTGTGTGCTGGCTGCCCCGGGAGTTATCACGATTCCCACATCTGTCATTTGACGCAGCTGTACCAGAAATTTGCCAATGGGGACATCCCACACGGACACCTAGTGGGGGATGCAGGTTATGCACTGGAGCCGTGGCTGATGACACTCATCAGAAACGCACACACACCTGAACAGGAATGCCATAATGAGGCACACGCACAAACACGTAATGTAATAGAGCGTGTGTTTGGGCTGCTCAAGTCATGGTTCTGGTGTCTGGACACATCTGGTGGAGCCTTGCAGTACACACCAACTACATGTACCCAAATTGTCATGGTATGTGCTATGCTACATAATATGATCTTGCAAAAACAGCTGCAGCAGGACCAGCATAGGGCTGGGCCAAACAGCCCCCCACCATTGCCAAGGCCATCACAGGCAGAGTGTGACTCGGAGGAGGAACAACCTGAGCCTGCTCCAGTAGGCAGAAGGAGGCGTGCCCAGTATACCCTGGCCTTGGCAAAGAGGCAACGCATAGCACATACACTGGCTCAGTAGGAACCCTGGGAATGATACCCCTCTCTGACTCACTCAGATAGTAACAGGGATGCCTAACATGACACAACCTGCTCTCAAACATGTACAGGGAGTGTAGTATGTGCATCCGACAGAGGCAGCCCTGCAGCACCACCTGAGGCATGATTGCCATGTGTTAAGCAATGTAACACCATCTAGTATATGCAAACATGAAGACCCTGCCTAACATCTCACCCTCACCAAGCATGATGCCACACTATGAAGACAAGAAGATCAAGTACAAAAATTGGCTGAAGTAATGCAGTCAGTCAGTCAAAGGGGAGCCAATGTGTTACAGGCTGGGAAGATATGCGGAGTTTGACATGATGCACCACCTGCTAGGGGTGGCGTGCACCTATCATGCCATGCCCCATGGATACTGGCAAAGGCTGTCAGTACCCACAGCATGCCCTGAATAGGTAAGTCTCAAAACACAAACCCAACCTCATAGGTTCCACAAGGGATAGGAACCTAGATGTAATACTACCCCATGACAGATGTATAAACAGCAAGATGTGTGCAGTGTAAACGCACACAGTAAGGAGAATGTAGATACCAGTCCTGTAATAGAGAACTGGGCAAGGCTCACATGGAACAAGCTACAAAAGGAGGGTGACTAGCAAGAAATGGCAAGGATAACCACACCCCCATGTTGGAACCACAACAAGAAGCAGCATGGAATATCCATGGTCAAATACCAATGGCTAAAACTGCCTCGCAGTATATAGCCTGCTGCAGACCACTGTCCTAATACCAGGAACAGCACCTGGCCTATGTCGGAATACATGAATATATCAAGCCCCCCAAACCACATTATATTGCTCGACTGAAAATACCCAGACATACACCGGTAGCATTGTACTAGCACCAACACAGTAGGAGAAAATTACCCAGATTCCATAAACCAAAATGCCCAGGAACAATGTACTACTCCCACAAGAGGGGTAAGCATACTGGATGTAATAATCAGCAACATGTGTACTGGATGGCAAGATGAGAAGTGTACCCCTCACTGGTAAGACCAGACCATAGAGTAATCACACTGGATATGCACACCCTGACCCCAGTCCCTGGCCAGAATACCACAGTGAAAAACATGTGTAAAGTATAGGTTGCAGCCCTCAAAACCAATGTTGAATCCACAAAAGGCCCTGTGCAAGTGCAGAATATGGGACACACCACAGAACATGTTATACAGGCATTCCATGAACACAGCCAGGAATGCTTGGAGTATGCAATCACAAATAACAACAACACACAATGCCATACACGCAGACATCTGGCATGCTGGCCTCCAGCCATTACCAAACCATGCAAGAGAATGAGGACGTTACCACATGATAGAGCAAACATAAAAAGGGAAGTAATCACTGACCAGTAGTATGGCAACAACATATGTCCACACATACAATCCACTAAGTCCAGCACAACAAGTATAATCTATGAATCCAGAGGCAATGTGATGCCAGTACCAAGTACACAGACAACCACAACACCCCCCAATAAATACAAACATATGTGATAGATGCATAATTGTATCCAAACCAGAGGTTGAGCTCCAACAACTCTTTACTGTCAACACTAGTCAGGAGGAGAAGGTAACCACATACACCACAAACCCAGTCCCACATAGACCTACCACAACTGTAAACCAAACACATAAACAGAGACAAATATTCCTGGAGGCCTCAATTACAAACACACCACACCAACAGAAGCCTCCAAAGTAGATCATAAGCAACCACAACCTTCAAACATAGCACATGCAACGAGTAGTACGCAAAGCTGGTGTGCCAAACAGTCACAGGCCCGAAGGAGAAACAACATGCCTGATACAGTCGTAATAGGTGTCTGTATAGGCAGACACACAGCTGTCCCACTCACCAGACTGAAGAAGGGAAACTGTAGAGTAAGCTGCTTGTAGGTTGCCACAAAATGCCACTTAACACAAGTACGCAGGTCACCCCAAAGCAAGCAGAAATATGATGCACCCAATGTCCATGCTGTTGTGAATTACCTGAGATGTACCTCCCTGGTCAACATCAAATGAGACATGGATGGTCCCTCCGAGTATGTACCCCAGGGCGGGATGACACTGGCTGTGTGCAGCATCCAACCCTCACCAAGAATGATGCCACAGTACAAACACAGAATGCTCATGTTTAACAGCTGGCACAGTTACAGCTGTCAGTCCAAGAGGGTGTAATGTGTGTCTGCTTGAGATGTCAAGCATGACAAGCCATGCTGCTGTTACAGGGATGGCTGTCAGCTGTTACCCGTGTGCGTCTGGATACTGGATAAGGCCTAAGCTGCCTCCATAGAGCCGTATGTAGGCAAGGCCAAAAAGACTACCCACCACCGTAGAAAACATAAGTGGTAGGAAACATAAGGGTAATGCTGACCAATGCCAGATGTGTAAACTGCAATATGCATGCCCCTGAGGCACTTCCCATTATGGAGAACATTGATGCCTGTCCAGTGACAGAAGCCTGCTGCAGGCCTAGTGATAGCACACCAGCACTACTAGGTTATACCACATACCATGTGTTATGGCCCCAACACCTGCACCAAGACATCAAAGGAGGGGGAGTATCCATATGCATCACAGACACCCATATAGCCAGGTAACTGACAATGCACAAAGCAGCGGACACCACCCATGTGCACATAACTGTAGTCAAAACTGCTGTACAGTCTGTAGCATGCGACAGACCACACTCTCACACACAAGAACCCCACCCAGACATCCGAAGACACTGGACAGTATGAATGTCCCACCAAATACCAGACAAGGTACACAAAGTACCACATAGGTGTCAAACCATTATGTATGCAAGGAGTCATCAGGGACCTAGGGACACAGGTCGACATTAATCTGTCATGTGACAGCCACAATGCCAATGTGGCTATGAAGACTGTTGATACTGGACACCGTATCATGAAAGGTTTCATATCAACATCAACAGAGGTCACTGTGCCGCTGTACTGTTCCCTTATCAGACCCATAATCTAGTACAATGACTCATATGGGATGTACCATATGTGACACCTGCAGCGGTTCGGAAGGCCTCATAGTTACCCCACCAACAGGATAAAGGGTGTGAAATATATGTCATATGCTGCCTGGCTGTAGACACCCCAGCTGACTGCAGTCACACACTGCCTACACAGAGGCATTGTATGTCTGTTGTACCAGGCCATGTCCAACACAGGAGTAATGGACATGCTACACCACAGGAAATCAAAGCCATTGGAGCTGTGAGAGTCACAGATGTCAACCTCAACACATAATGAAATAAGATGTGCTGGAGGGACAGATACATAACCCATAGGCTCCCCACACCCAGAAACAGGATCCCAATCCATGGTAGGCAGAGCCCCTCACTGACACCCCTCAACAGGAATATTGCCAAGTGGATGGATGACCGCACATGTATACTGGGGGTCCCCACTGTGTCACGACCGGACAGAGGCACAGTGAAGAACCTCATAAATGGCCATAATTGAACATAGCAAGGGGTGGCGAAAGACACACACACTCTAGCTAGGCTTACTAATGGCCTAGGGTGTCTAGCCTACTATGAATCCATGAACCTATGAAGATACAAAACGTACAGGACACTATGGATAATCACAAGGCATATCCAACTGATGGTAGGAACCATGTTGGGCATCCACAAATATGCTCCGAATCACACAGATATTACAAACAACATACCAAACACACACACATATTGCTAACATACAACCTGTCAGGTGCAGTGCAAACTCCCCCCCCCAAATGCAAAATACCTATCCCAGCAGATGGTCCCCTGACATTGCAGATGCTGGGGTAACAGCCATCATCTGCAAAGCAGAACACACAGCAGCAAAGGTATGTGATGGTGTCCTGTGCTGAGGCCAACATGGACCCCAAGAGTAATGGAATGCAAAATCACACTACTGGCCAATGTCAGCCTTACCACAGGATATGTACCCAAAGAGCAGTGTACAACAACAGTGGTCCAAACTACCACCCCAGGATCCTGACAAGCTTGTTCTGCACAGCTATGGAAAGGATCAGTATGTACCGCAGACAGAAGGCTAATGTGGACCTACTGATACTGGACCCTACACAGTGTGGCTGTTGTAACTGCAGAACCGGCCCTTAAACATGTCTGACCCATTTGAAGCAGTCATTAAGGTCATTGATGAGGGCTATGTGGTCCACACACTGTAGCTGGACCATGCACATGCTTCTAGACAATACCATACGTGTTCAGTATGGATATGTTCACCAGCTTAAATATACACCCCTATGTCAGTAGAGGGGTTGCAAAGCAAACCAAGGACAGAATTGACATGGTCAGACATGCTGCATCCATGTCAGACTACAAAGCAGATATGAGTGGCATCCCACAAGGCCTGGTCTTGGCCCCCCCACCCCCGTTCTGTATACATGTCCCATAGGTATAGGCCAACATGGAAGGACTGTGACTGAGCATGTATGCAGAGGAGTACAAACAGCCCACCATATCCGACCCCCAGCTGACACAAGCAACCCACAAAAGGGCCACCTACAAACAGACAACTGTAGCCATAGCCATGTCAGCAAGCTAATCGCAGAACTGTGTATAGACAACCACCGTGGATATACAGTAAGTGCCCACAAATTACCACACAGGTGTTAACCCATGAGGCACCTAACATGTAATGTGAGACCTGGGTACAAAAGGTGATAAATATCCTGCACTGGACAAACGTGTCTGTAGTGTTCGCAGAAACATGTACCATATACCCACCCAAACATGAAGGCTGGCAGATGTAGATAAGGGGAACTCACTCTGGCTCTGCAGCCATCCTCCATCAGCATAACAACTGACTACAATAGCCCCTGTGGAATATACTGCAGCAGACACCTCCATCAACTGTAAAGTCCACAACAGTACCCCACCATGGGTAGCAAAGAGCATGAACAGATGCCATGTGTTGCCTGAGTAAACAAACTGTAGCCCCACACACCACCATCCTTCCCAGCTAAGGAAAGCTGTGCCTGATGTATGAAGCCATGTCCAACCTGGAATGAATGAACATGTTGCACCTTGTACAATCTGAATGGCAGTGAGCTATGCACATGAGAGACCTGAACCCCAGCACTGACATACATAGGACAAGCTGTACAGAATGATCCATAACACAGAAGGCACCCCCACACTTCAGTAAACTCCTGGTACAGGTCAGCCAGAGTGCCACATATCGACACCCCTCAAGAGGCATCCTGATGAGTGTATGGGAGAAAGTAGGCTACCCTGGGTATCACTGTTATGTCAGAGGTAGACAGAGGCACAGTATACCAACCATGACATATGTAATGGCAAACTCCAGTTACAATGTGTGTCGAAGGACAAACACACCCTGTGACTACCATCAGAAATGGCCTACGGAACATCGCTAGTGTTTGCCAATGTCCACCCATGTTGTGGAATACACTAGCAATGTTGGACGAGCCTGGTGTAGGTAGTCCATATCTGAACATATTGCAACATGGTCATATGTGCACAACTGACCCCTACACAGTCTGTTGTGCTCACTATGAAGATGTCAAGCAGTGATAGGACTAAAGCCCATGATGCTGTCCACTACAGTGAAAGTACCGAACCAGTACACTATACGGTACTACAGTGTTAGGTCATTATGAAAGTATGTTGAGAACTGTCTGCAAAGTATCCCATGCAATTCCTGCAGGCACAGTATAATCCCTGTTGTGGCAGACACGAAGCAGTTGGCCAGTTAGTACACAACATGACACCCAGCACACAATCATAAACGTGCGATAATGTCAAAGGTCACACACGCACAAATATGTGGTGGACTTCAGAGTGCAACATATGGAAAGCTCACACTGGGCATGCTCGCACACTTTGATAAATGAGGCATATGTTAGACAACATGCCATGGAAAGGCTGAACTGGGCATGCTCACACACTTAGGCCATATCTCCGTGTAGCAGTTGGCCACACATATCTGGTATTTGTACGTGTCAGTCCAGGAACCAACCACAACACAGCAATCAGCCCAGTGCACACAGTAAATGACCACAGAGACATAAGTGATATAGTGGATCGCCGTCATATGCAAACATCTGCCACAGATATACAAGTTGGTCATAGGAACAGGGAATGCTATGGCAATAAAGACCTGCAAACAGTAGAACAGCACAACAAATATTGTGCATCCGACAATTGAACATATGGGTGTAGAGGTCAATACTAGGCTTCTTGCCCCAGGGAATGACAGCTTAGCCAGAGTGTGCATGGCATCTGCATCCCCAGGATAGTAGGCTACCGTGCCACTGTAAAGTAGGTCACAGAAGGCAACATGTGAGGCTAGTGAGCTGTGCCTCTGTCAAGCAGGGGCACCGTGGAGGTCTCAGGGATTGAATGTGCTAAGCCACAGCCATGTTGTCGTTGTGGGTGTGTGCTGTGAGAGGGTTGCTGAGGATCTCTGACAGTAGGTGTCCGTCAATAACAGACTGAGGGGAGCCCTATCTGCATTCTCTGGATGATTCCACTGTCAACACTGTGTTGTAATGAGTATGTGTGAATGAAGTGCCGTGCTGGAACTGTCCACAGATGTCCTCCCTCTGTGGGTTACAGCTCTGCAATGTATTAGGTCACTCTGTCTGTTGAACGGCGCATATGGCGGTGTACAGCTGACAGGTGTCTTGTTGTGGAGCAGTCATGGGTATATGTGGGATAGCATGACCAATGCAAACTGTACACATGCTCATAGGATGCAAGTGTCAAGGATTATGCTGAGTGGCCAGTATAGTCCTCCAGCATGGGTCCTCTGAAATCATCCACCCCAGTCTACACAAGTGTAGAGTCTGCTTGTGCTAAACACAGTTTGTGTGCAGTGACAACCTTGCCTGGGGGTGGAGATGAGATATGGATGTCCAGGGAAAGGTGGTTATGGTCAGGTATCAACAATGGTGGTCTACCTCTGGTGTGGAACAGTGAGTACCCACGTTGCAGATGGACAAGTGCAGTATACCCATGTGGCTGTGGTGTGTGGTTCTGCCATAGCACATGGACCCACAAATTGTAGTGGCTGTAGGGTAAAGTGGTAGCGGCCTGAGTAGTTCTCACACACAATATGCCTGTACCTGATGTTAACAACTGGAATGGTGTATGTGAATACCTGCATATCCTGGCACTGTTCCCAGGGAAGCTAAGTGTGTGTCCTGGATGTGGGTGTGGTGTTCTGGACTGGTTGTGTTGTGTGTTACAGGTCCTGTGGTCCCAAAGCATGGTATAGAACATAACCTGCCAGTGCGATGTGCATATCTGACCCTGACGTAGGTGGCTGCAAATGCATATATATGCTATCCCCCACCTGACAGGTAGTACTACATCTACATACCTCTGTGGAAATAAATATGTCAGCACCCTAGAAATACTACAGGTGCAGAACAGATGCCCAGTAATTTGGATAGTGCGCTCTGCTAATGCGTCTCCCTCAAGTGTCATAATATAGTTAGGTAGGGGTTCGAATCCTGCAAATGCTCAGTGTGTGTGTGTGTGTGTGTGTGTGTGTGTGTGTGTGTGTGGGTGAGTGGGATTTGTGTGTGTGAAAGGCTGTGAGAGGGAAATGTCATAACATAGTTAGGTAGTGGTTTGAATCCTGCAAATGGCAAGTGTGTGTGTTTGGATGAGGGGGGTTACTGTGTGTGTGCAAATATGTATGAGGGAAATGTCCCTTTTGGCAACTGGGAGAACACACTACAGGATGCATACTCCCCTTTCTAAACACAGATGATGTCAGCACCCTATAAGTACAGCAGGAGAAGGGAAGCCTCCCAGTAATGCGAATAGCGTGCTCTGCTAATGCGTCCGTCTCGAGTGTCATAACATAGTTAAGTAGTGGTTTGAATCCTGCAAATGGCAAGTGTTTGTGTTTGGATGAGGGGGGTTACTGTGTGTGTGCAAATTTGTGTGAGGGAAATGTCCCTTTTGGCAACTGGGAGAACACACTACAGGATGCACACTCCCCTTTCTAAACACAGATTATGTCAGCACCCTATAAGTACAGCAGGAGAAGGGAAGCCTCCCAGTAATGCGAATAGCGCGCTCTGCTAATGCGTCCGTCTCAAGTGTCATAACATAGTTAGGTAGTGGTATGAATCCTGCAAATGGCAAGTGTGTGTGTTTGGATGAGGGGGGGTTAGTGTGTGTGAGGGAAATGTCCCTTTTGGCAACTGGGAGAACAAACTACAGGATGCATACTCCCCTTTCTAAACACAGATGATGTCAGCACCGTATAAGTACAGCAGGAGAAGGGAAGCCGCCCAGTAATGCGAATAGCATGCTCTGCTAATGCGTCCGTCTGGAGTGTCATAACATAGTTAGGTAGTGGTTTGAATCCTGCAAATGGCAAGTGTGTGTGTTTGGATGAGGGGGGTTGCTGTGTGTGTGCAAATTTGTGTGAGGGAAATCCCCCCTTTGGCAACTGGGAGAACACACTACAGGATGCACACTCCCCTTTCTAAACACAGATGATGTCAGCACCCTATAAGTACAGCAGGAGAAGGGAAGCCTCCCAGTAATGTGAATAGCGCACTCTGCTAATGCGTTTCTCCCAAGTATCGTAATGTAGTTGGGTAGGAGTTTGAAACCTGTAAATGGCATGTGTGTGTGTTTGGATGTGGGGAGTTTGTGTGTGTGCATTTCCATATGAAAAACATGTTAGTTTTGGCAATCAGGAGATCACACTACTTGATGCACATTACCCTTTCAAAATACTGATGTTGTCAGCACCCTATAAGTATAGCCAGAGAAGAGGAACTATCTAGTAAACCGAATAGTGTGCTTTGCTAATGCGTCTCTCTCACGTGTTATGACTTAGTTAGGTAGGGGAATGAATCCTGCAAATGACAAGTGTGCATGTGTGTGGGGGTAGTAGGGTGTGTGTAAATGCAAGTGTGAGCGCACAGATCCATTTGGCAAATACTACAATACACCAGATGCTGCATACTCGCCCAGTAAACACAGGGGATGTCACCACACTATCAGCACAGCCAAACAGGGCTAGTTGGCTAGTAATGCCAATAGTGTGCTCTGCTACTGTGTCTATTACCATTGTCAGAGTACAGATAGGTATGTTTTGGTAACCCACAACTGTCACGTGTGGTTGTGTCACACAGTATGACCTTGTGTGGGTGTTTGTACATAACAATGCATGCCATTGCCTAAACCAGCAATGGCATTGCACACATGATGTATGTGTGTGACACATACACATAAATATCTGTGACCTGCAGTAGTTACCATGTCTGACACATGCTTCGAGTGGATAAATGGTATTTGCTATGTATACCAATATGACTGTGTCTCACTGTGCAGGGTCCGCACGTGGTATGTCCCTATACAGTGTGGGTATCTATGGTGAAAGACCTACAGCAGGGGATACACATCTGGTCTGGGCCATATAGTGTACATGTAGTCGATGTACAGGTGCTGCATGTTCCCACCTGTTGTGGTAGTGGTAACATGTCATTCCACTGCAATTCGGTGACCACATGCTGTGAACCCTTCAACTAGTGTGTTGTAGCTACAGTAATGCTCACACACAATGTTTGGCTGGATGCAGTACGGCCTTATAAACACAGTTCTTGAGACTGTCATATTGCCAGTGTTGTTATGGAGGATAGGTGGTCTTCCTGTGTATGTGTGGGTTGTGTGTGCCAGGCTATGAACCAGACGGCAGTCCGACACACTGTCAGCTGCACATGAGTAGGCCCTGATGGTTTGTGCTGTGCCAACAACCTGGAGGTGTGTGTATCTGTGTTACCTTGGGATACCACCCCCCTATCCATGTGTGTTACATGTGTAGGGGACGACAGGCATGGTATGGGGCATAACCTGTCGGTGATGGGTAACACCTGTGAGCCATGAATCATGAATCTGGTACTGCACAGACATTGCAGTTCACCATGCTGAGGGCAGTGTCTGGTGCATGCATCTTCTGGTGTACACTGCTGTTGTGTAGCAGCGCAGTGTCCTAACCTGTGTGATACCCACGGAGGTCGCTATGTAAACCATGTCCTGCAGCATAAGGCAGTATGTGTGTACCAAGGAGCTTTGCCATTATACATCGGGCCATGGGTGTCACGTGCAAGATGACCCGTGCACATCATTGTGGCTTCCCTAGCATGTAAGCACACGTTGACAGCCAGTGGATACCCTATGAATGACAGTGGAGACTGAGCATAATGTAGACATACAACACCCTTCCCACATATAGTGGTAGAATACCTGGTGAGGGTATGTTGGCAACCAACATCAGGCTCATACTGGCCTGTGCCACATGCTGAGAGATCCATTCTATGTTCCCTATCATGTAGTCCAGGGAGGTATGTCTCAGGCAGCCACACTGGCATGGTCAATGAGTGAGTCATATCTGTCCATGCCTCTGACTGACCTGTATGCATGTGTGCTGTGGTGGACCATAGTGCCCCTGAGGCATATCACTGTGACCTTCACCAGATACAGCCTGTTGAGCGGGACCCCAGTGCAGCACACAAGACAGGTACCTGACACGTCTGTAGCAGGTGTGTTGTGTAGCCCTACAGGCTGTGAGTGTGTGGCACAGGGGATGTGCGTGCCATGTGTGGCATGTGCTCTGTTCCGACGGAACATATGCCTGTGTGCCAGCTGCGGAGGTGTGTGATGCCCAGGCAGGCTGCTATTCTGAGTCCCCACGTATGCCTCAGTGTGTTCAGCATGCTGTCAGTGTGTGTCAGTGTCTGACTGGTATTGTCGTCACTGTAATATATTGTATGGATTTATTTATTTATCCTACATTTGTTGACTGGGATAGCCCGACTGGATGCATGTCCATTTCCAGGGGAGGCCCGTGGAGACAAGCTACGAGGGTAGCAGATACAGCATTACATAATACTAGCATTACATATTACAAACAGGTTATTTACAGAGATTACATAAGTAAGCAAGTCAAACATGTTCCACAGGTTAATGTTAGACCTGAACACAAGCCAGGATTAAATTAAAATTACACAGTAAAGTGGTTCACAGATTTTACACATTCGAGTTAGCCAGGCTTGATACATTGACATAGCCAGTTAAGTGACAAATGTTGTTTGAGTCTACTGTTAAATTGACCTAAGGTGGACAGTAGGGTAATATCAGCTGGAAGTGAGTTCCAGGATCTACTTACAGGGTTTGCAAAGAGAGAATCACCGGCTGTGTTATTAAACTTGCTAGTCTGAAGTAGTACTTTGTTAGAGGATCGAAGCGGTCTAGGATTGTTATAGGGGGTGATAATATTTGAAGTGCAGGAGTATTGTCTGGATTATAGAGGATTTTATAGGCCATAATCAGTTGGCTATACTGTATTAGGCTGGGTATTGCAAGCCAACCAAGCTGATTTAGATTGATGCAATGATGTGTCCTAAAAGGCAGCCCAGTGGCAAACCTGGCAATGTGGTTGTAGCAAATTGAGTGTTTGTTAAGGACAGTCTTGTTCATATTCGAGTAGAGGGATGCATACAGAAGGGTTGAAACAAGGTGTGAGCGAGCTATGGCACCTTTAGCTGGAGGGGCTAGGAAGGCTTTAATTCTGTAAAGTGACCTTAGTTTTCTATTGATGGCTTTGATAATCTGGTTAACATGTATGTCACATTTGAGATTATTGTCTATGATGACACCTAATAGTTTAGTAGATGGGTCAGGGGAGATTATTGTGCCATCAGTTGATGTTATGGTAACGGTGAAAGTGGTAGACCTACGTGTTGGTGAAATAACAGCAGTTTAGTTTGATTGGGATTTAGGATCAGACGATGTTCAGAAAGCCAGTTTGCTATTGTATTAAAGGTGGTCTGGGTAGCTGACCATAACTCTACTGGAGATGTGGCTGAGCAGATCAGAGTAGAGTATTCAGCATATTGGATACAGCTGACTTTTGGGATGACAGTATAAAGGTCGTTAATGAAGATGGAGAACAGCAAGGGCCCTAGTATAGAGCCTTGTGGTACTCTGAGGGTGTTAGGTAGAAGGTTAGAGAGTTTGTTCTGCCAGAGGCCAGCCTGCTGTCGACCATGCAGGTAGGATTGAAACCATTGGAAGGCTCCAGTATCTAGACGGTCTTTGCAGGGTGTGGAGTACACGTTGGTGATCAACCATATCGTATGCCTTTGAAATATCCAAAAAGAGGGCTGCGGATATATAATTATTGTTGCAAATATGGTTTATGGTGTTAGTAAAGGCTAGGAGGCCTGACTTAGTGCTGTGATGAGGACATAAGCCATGCTGAGTGTCTGCCATAATGCGAGTTTGGATTAGGTGGTGCATGACTTGTCTATGACGAAAGTTTCCATAATCTTTGCAAGTGGAGAGAGTATAGCTATTGGCCTATAATTGGAGACTTCAGTAGAGCTGCCTCCTTTGTGAAGTGGGATTACATATGACATTTTCCAGATGGTGGGAAAGTTAGATTCTAACATGGTTCCTTTGATTACCTTTGAGACGGGGTAAGCAATAGCATCATCTGGTTTTGACAGGTACTCGGCAGGGAGTTGATCAGCAGAAAGTGTAGTGGGTTTCACTGTTGCAATCAAGGTACGGAGAAGTGAAGTGGCGACTGGTTGGCAGCTGGACGCAAGTAGTTTTCTAGGGGTGCTACTTTCAGGACCAGGGAGCTAGGAGGTAGATGGCTAGCTAGGGCCTGAAATGTCTCAGTAAAGAACTGGTCAAAACTATCAGGAACATCTTCAGGGGTATTATCAATAGTAGCAGCAGGGATTGGGGTTGACGTTTGTCCAGGACATAGTATATATGACATGCCACCTGACAGGGTATGGCATTACTGGGTTCAGAGAGACCAGTCCCCAGATTGGCTGTGTGGTGGCATCCCACACATGTGTTGTACGTTCCTGGCCTAGGGTGATGGCTGACTGCATACATGTGGTAGCTGTGACAATGACACGACTCACATAAACCACAACTGGACCATAGAGGCGATTCACAGGTTACCTTTGCACATGCTACCCTAGTAGTGTGATTGCCATGGTGAGTACCAACACATAGGGCCAATGGGGAACAACATACTGAAGGTGTGTATGTGTGGGTGTACCGCTACTGTTTCATAGCACTGACATATATGACTGCACACGTGGGTAAATGCCAGGTAAGACGTGTGCAATGTGTCACAGGCAACGTACATGCGTACAGGACAGACAGTGATGTTCTGTCATGTGTAAAGTTGACATACATATCGTACGCTATGCAGATGTCACTAGAAGTCTACAGAAGCACTGTAACTCTGCATTGCAGGTGTAAGCAGTGTTCCAGGGACCCCAAGCGAACATGCATGCAAACAAAGCTACAGTAAACAGGGCTGGAAGTAGTGCATTATACAACAAAGAAGGGGTAACAATAACAGTAAGTAACAATGCAAATATGTAGGCACTATCAACATGTACCCAGGAATACATAGTGCAGATGCCCATGGTAGAACCGATATTATGTCATACTTATTTTGATTTGGATTACATTGGTACTGCACACATATCTACGTCTTGCGAACATCCACATGGCATAGTTGTTGTGGGCAACTTGACACCATTACTGTACATGTCCACCATTGCATATCACTACTTGCGTTAGCTTTCCCCTGTGCTACCCATGTATGCGGCTATCTGTTGACAACCTTACCACCGGCATGCAATTATGTGCAGCTGTTATACTTTGGTATGTACTATGGGTGCAGATAACAATTCAGGACATTCATACAGTTACTGCAACAGGCATGCTGGGATAAACACACAGTCATAGCAGCACACTGTACTGTTACCAACATGATACTACTAATACACTTCTATGTAGTCACCCTGTGCATCAGCAACGTGTTTACCTGTTCCCGCAATGATGTTGGAGATTGCAGGAGGTGGCACAGTGTCATCATATGCACAGGGTGTGGATTAGGTATGCCTGAGTCAGCCACTGATACCACCAATTGACATGTGTATGTGTGTTGGTGAGGGGCAGCAGTACAGGGTGGGGCAGTGTTGGTGCAGTGTGTGTATGTGGTTGCCCTAGGTGTTAACATTTCACATGTGTGTATGCACGCACACAGTTCCACCTCATGGCTGCCATATACAGGGGTTTGTGGACAGCCACATACTGCACCTGGCAGGCCATACAGATCAGTGTCTGTGTGCACGGACACGGTACCTGTGCCTGGCAGGGGTGCTACGGACCGTATCCAGTACAAAGCCAGACTGGGTACTGTCATCAGAAGCAGGAGTGTGTTGACTGGACACAAGTCCCTGTTGGGACTGTCCAGAGCCACGTGCACGTGGTCTCCTGGGGCGTTCCGATGACAGCACAGACCCAGCATTGCTGGGGCTGCTGCTGGCACTATGGGGGCGTATGTGAGCCTGTTGTCATCCGCGCCGACTGCCAGCTGCTGCTGCTGGCATACGGCCACGTCGATGCCGCAAACGCCCACCATTGCCCTGGCTCATGGACATCTGGTTGTGGAACTGCTGTAATATGTCCCCACAACGTCTGTCTATGACATCGGTGAAGTTACGGATAGCATCCGCAATGTCACGCATACTGTCTGTCATGGCTGTGCGACATGCTCTCAGCTCCCTCAGACCCTGTCTGGTGTACCTTTCCATACGTGACTGTGCCTGCATGACAGTCCGAAACATAGCTGAGGTTGACAGACCTCTTTGGGCACGTCACCCAGAGGCAGTACGCCCACGGATACTCCCACGAGAACCCATGGGCAACTGTCTGTGTGGTACCATCGGAGGACCCTGCCCATGGCTGCTGTGTGGGGATGCATGTGCCACAGGTACCACATTACCCTGGTCTATGCCCACTGTATCCTGTCCATCACCTAGGGACAATGGTGACAAAGGATGTACAGGCAGGATGACTGTGCGCAATGATGGGGTTGACAGCTGTGTACTGTCAATTGGCTGACCGATGGCAGACCCTGACACACCTTCCTGTACCATTACACAAATATCATCATTACCAGTAGCCGTGGCACAGGATTCAGGTTCCCTGCTGCAGGTCACCAGAGCAGCCCCAGAACCTGTGGGATGAAGACAGGAAACACAGTTTACAGTCTCCAGACATTGTTACCAGTGAAGCACACATGGACACATGCACACGTGGACACGTGGACACATGCACACATGGGCACATGCACACGTGGACACGTGGACACAGGCACACATGCACACGTGGACACAGGCACACATGCACACGTGGACACAGGCACACATGCACACATGCACACGTGGACACAGGCACATATGCACACATGCACACCCCGCAGTATACACACAGAGCACTACTGAGTTACACTACTGTTACTAGCATTATCAGGACTATTATAGGTTATGTTAAACACACTCACCAGCATGGATGGCCTGTCTTGCTGTAACCCTGGAGGGACCTGCAGAAATGATGAAATTAATGTCAGTGGGCACAACTGTGCCATTGATATTGCATATGATACAGTGTACAGAACAGTCAGGTGTACATATGGCATATTACCTGCACGCTCCATGTCGTGCTGCTGTGTGGAACCAGCCTCCATCATAATGCAGGTGTACTGCTGTTGGTGTTCCGGGGCTGGAGCCACAACACTTAGGAGTAGCCCCTCCAGTCTGGTGAGGGGGGGATGTGTGGCCACCCCACCTCCTGTGGCGACCTGTTGCCTGTGGATATCTGATGCACGCTGCCGGACACTTTGGATTAAATCACTGCAGTGATGTCGTACCTGCTCATATGTCCTGTTATGCGTGCCAGTATCATTTACCCTACGGACAAGGTCTTGCCACAGTGCGGCCCTCTCCTGCTGATTCTGACTGGTGCGGGAAAACAGGATGTCATACTCCCGCACCAGGCTCTGGTGGATCTCCTCATCTTCCGCCACAGAGTAGGCAGGGTTACGCTGTCGCGCCATCTTCCTGCCTGGAAGAGAACACAAACAGGATATCAGCAGACCATGTCAGCAATATATGGCACACATACTATACATGATACTCATGTGTAGTGATATACTACTACTCCCATATGTTGCATGTGTGTGTGTCGTGGTGGATACACAGGTACATGGCCAGATATCAGTGCTCAGCCAACACCTGTGCAACAATACCTGCCACATTCCACACAACATAGTAGCATGCCCCATCGGTCAGCACACACTGACAGGTGCAATGAACAACCTCACTCTGGGGGTTCATCCCAAGGTACTGTATGTGGGACACCGTCCACTACTGTGATGTGGACAGACGTTACTCGGCCTGGATATACATATCCCACCACCACCACCAACAGCACAGTAGACTACTTTGATATGTATGTGATTAGACAGTTATTCACTTGCTGGGACTGAGATGGTATCCATGCAGCACACTGGGCCAGTGGAAGCCACAAGCCACACTGCTGACCCCTTTGCAAATGCTTACCACGGACATGCCACGGATTGCATGGAACTTGCACACACATTTCTAACCCAGACCCTATGCACAAAGGTTAGGCATCCTGTCCGGTGAACCCCAGACAGAGGCAGATTGTATAACAATAGCAGGAGGCTACTGCAGGACAGAGCACATTCACATTAAGGGAAGGCATCTGTGGTCAGCACTGGTACTACGCTACGGTCCGTCATAATGGCCACGGCCTACTCTGGGAGTGAAATGGACACAAACACTATGGATGACCACAAGGCCTTCTTCAGTTATGTTACACATATGGACCACATGCCTCAGATATGCTCTGTGTTAATCCACACCTACTTAACATTCAACAAACACACGGATATTGGCAACAATCTTGCAGACATGTTCGGTGCACGTATCCCCCCTCCTTCTCCCCCACCTTTAAAATATTTATCCCAGCTGGATGTAACCTCCCTATCATCTCACATGTCCAGGTGAGGGCCGCCCTCAGCAGAGAAGAACACACAGCATCACTGTGATCTCGTGGTACCCCTGGATGTGTGCTACCGGCACTCCGAGAGGACATACAACCGCATATAACACTGATAGTTTATCTTGGCCGTACTACAGGATATGTACCTGGACAGTGACATACAGCAACAGTGGTCCCACACCACTAAGGGGGCACCTCTACTGACCCTGGGAATTACCACATCATATGCATAACGGGCCTGGTCTGCTAAGCTATGGAATTATGCAGTATGGGATGCATATGCAGTGACATCGGGTACCTGCAGACACTTGTTTCCAGCCAGAGTGTGCCTTTGGGATGGGCTGATCCTGACTTTTGAACCTGGCTGACCTTTCAAAGCAGTCACTACAGCCATTGCTGGGCCACCGCACAGACAACTGCTGCCAGGATCATGGCCTAAGACTGATTGACATGTAATGTATGGTCATCCCCTTTTGGTGGAACTACGTACACACAACATATCACATGGACATACCTATGGATACAGACCTATGACACATTTGGAGGGTTCACAGTATGCACACTATTAACCTGCTACTTTGCATTACCTCTGTTTGTTACAGCTGGTTGCGTTACCACAGCTTCTGCTTGCTGCTGCTACTGTCAGTGCTGACAGCTTCGGGTGACAGAGTCACAGTGTCTGATTTTTTTTTTTTTTTGCTCTCTCGCTCTCTCTCTCACTTCTCGCTCTCCCTCTCTCTGCTTACAGAAAATGCAATGAATGTATTGCATGTGGGGAGTGTTAGCACTGGATGCTTTTGTAGGTATCTGCATAGGTCCATGTGATGGCCTCTGCACCAATTGTAAGCAAGCATTTGCTAATTGAATACAGCCAGTTGTGTACTGATTGCAGTTCTCACTGTGATTTCAGGTCAGTGCTACAAAAGGGTTTGTGGGATAGGCGTTGCCCTTTCAGATTGTGAGGGCGGGGACCATGCTGGTATGCTGTGGACAGTGTTCTGTGAGTGTAAAGGTTAGTATCTCTCTCATGATTCAGGCTGTGTTGTATATTCACAATTCTCCATTCCTCTCTCATGTTCCCTGTAGCAAGTGTGTATGCACATTGAACTCCCACAACTATATATATATATATATATATATATATATATATATATATATATATATATATATATATATATATATATATATATATATATATATATATATATGTACATATGCATGCATATATCTATGTACTTTAACTGACCTTATTATCTACAAGCTGCCAACTAGCATGGCTGTTTCTGTTCACACACTACTATTATGGAAATCCAGTAGTTTTGACAGTAATTTTAAATGACATGCTTTGTGTATTACACATCCTATATTCCCTTTACATTCATCCATACTATTACATGTTATATTTATTTTAGCACAATGTTTTTGTATAAGAGTCATGGCTTAGTGGTAGGTCATACAGACTAGTGTTTCCAAGGTCCTGGGTTCGGGACTGACAGTGGGATTTTATTTTGCTTTTGAACTGAGTACAGGACCTGTCAATCAAAGTGACTAAGGCTCTTTTAAGCAGTTGTAACCGGGTTAGCGCTGGTTTGCGCGGAGCTCACGCATGCGCACTGGCATTTAGCTCCGCGCACACAAGCGCACACCCGCTTACAACCGCTTAACGGTGCTTACTGTGGCGCACATCCGCACTATTTTCTTTGAAAGAAAAGAAAATGGGGAGACAGGAAAGTGGTGAAAAAGGGGTCACAAAGAGGGTAAGACAGTAGGGAAACAAGCTTGGGATGTGCAGGAGGGATGTAGGTAAGGCCCATAGCTGCCCATTTCTTCATCAGCAACAGCTGTGCATATGTATGTAATTTGGTGTGACATTTGAAACCTTCCATCCCTGAGAGAGGTGTCAGGACAACAGTAATACTTGTTGTACAGCCAATTGTAATTGATAGGTTCCATGACCAGCAGACATGTGTGCGGAATGGGCAGCTATGTATGGTGCGTAATTTTTTTGTGGGTACAGAGTGCCCTTTTTTTTTTGTTTTTTTTTCAGGTGAGAGTGGTATGTCAGGTGAAGGACGTCGGTACAGCTGGGGAGGTAGGTTGGGTAGGTAAACAGACAAGACAAACAAGACGCATACAGGGGCGGTGTATGACATGTGTGGGGGGTTACACAATTGATGGGGACAGAGGTTTGGATATCCAGAGCCCATGAGCCCACAGATGGCAACAGTGGAACTGATATCCCCACCCACAGGCATTTACCACTGTTCCTTCACTGCCCAGGACGGGGCTGTGCTGGGGGCTGTGTAGGCGGGGCAACAGGCATGCCCATTAGTTGCGCCACCCATGCCTCGAGCTGGCGTAGGGTCTCAAGAACAGAGTCCCGAATCTCCCTGCGCACCACAGTCCGGACGCTACGGAGGGTGAGTGGTGGTTCTCCTCCGGCCACACTTGCAGAGGGGGGGGCGAGCCCCATCCCCTGCAGTGCTTCCACCCGCAGGTGGCACAGGGCCACCGGAGGAGGGTCCGGACTCGGCACTAGTGCCAGGTGCACTCGCCAGCTGAGGTGGGAGAGGTGGGTCCGCTGGAACCCGCCTTCCCTGTCGTCCTATGTTTTGCATTATGTCATGACAGTTTGGGTTAGTGACATATAATACCATTCACAATTAGTTGTAACAGCATGCATTAGTATTCCCATTAACCAAACACCCAGATATTCACACCATTGAACAGCGTGCATAACACATGCATAATTTGAACAGAAATACACAGTCCAACAACATGCAGGGTTAATTGATGGCAACAGGCCATCAGGTGCAGATGTATGAACAGGGCAGATGCATCAACGGACATGCAGATATATATGACCAAACAGGACAAACGTCCAGGGGTGTTAATTGTGATTGCAGATACCATTTTTACGTGGAATAGGTTATATGTGGTTATAGGGTGGGGTAAAGAAAGTAATATTAACACCTTCGAATAACAATACATATGCTGTACAGTTATATACACACTACTGTTCTAACTACAGTTTCCTATATGATAACTATTTCAACTTGGTGATAGGACTGTTACTGCAACATCAATATACATTTTAGTGTTCTTCATACACATTCATATCTAGCTTTGTTCAGCTACATCATCCTGCTACATTTGCTTTATATAACTGTAGACAAGTGTGGATGTTTGGTATATCAGACAATCATCCTATCTGCATATTTCAGACTGAGAGCAACATATCCAGATTTTGGGATACACATTCCACATGCAGCAACACTTTGAACAGATTTTGCTGTTTGGTTTTGAATCGCACATGCATTTCATTCTGTCTTGACTGCAGTATACTTTATTCAGGGGTTATTACTACTGTATTGCTGGATTCATGACACTTTCTCACACTCTCTCACTTGCTTTCATTTTACTATTCAGGATGGTACTTACTTCTAGGCTTTATTGACATGTTTTACCTGTAGTTATTACAATCCTTTCCAGCAGTCTCACTTCTGTCATGTTTCAGTATTTCCACAGGGATATATTTCACATATGTGATTTCATCATCTTCTGCAGCCATACTTTTCAGCCTGCTGCAGGTTGTATACTATTTTCTTACAGGTAGGGCATTTTTATTTCAGAATATGTCAGACAGTTTCATTTTTCGGTTTAACTTACAGACTGAAACACACTTTTGTAATCAAGCAAGACTTGCAGACACTTTCACACTATTACTTGCAGATTTTATTCTTTACTGACTACACTGCACTCTTTTGCTGACTGTCATACTTTTATATTTCTTTACGGTTACTGGTAGTGGATTACTGACCTGCCTGGTGGCAACGCACCAGCCTATCGCCATAGGCTCTGCGGTTCACAGAACGGACACCTGCAGCTGTAATATAAATGAAGTAATATTGGAATACACATCTCCATAATATCAGCTAGTTTAATTTCTTACATACATAATTAAATGTTACTTACTCAGTAGTGGGGCGTTGGGTGTTTGCCGGGCCTCCTGGATCCAAAGGTTCAGTTGGTCCTGCTTGTGTCTCTTCAGGTCTGCATGGTGGTGACGGACCTGCTCACCAGTCCTTGGAATCCCTGTGGC
>NC_056740.1:340055947-340130947 GCF_019279795.1 Protopterus annectens | reverse complement strand
CCACATTCCTTACATTTTCAACAATAAGGCTTATAGTTTTTTTGCTGCATGTCCCTTCACCCCACATTGACCATACCTTCAGTTCATACCCTCAGACTTAACATACTTCGGTTGGCCCCAGTACCTAACAAGTCCTCTTTTACCATTCACAATTGTTGCATTTGAAATATGTTGAACTTTCCCATCCTTACCAGCCATTGTTACCCCCACTTCCCAACTCTCAGTCTGTACATTTCTTTTGTTTTTTAACTTCACGTACTTTACTACACAGCGAAGCAAAAAAAAAACAACTCTCTCTCTAACTCATGCTTATCCACATCTGAAGTCATAGATTTCATTTTCTTTTCCTTTTTTAGCTGTAGTCCCAAACTCTGAAATAAATGTCTGTCCACAGTGCTACTGGATTTCTTTTTTCAGTCTTGGTTGTAAATTTTCCAGTTTAAAGCTTTCGAATGTCACTTTACAAAAAGTTTCAGCTCCCAGATGAGTTAATGTTATGTTTTTAAAACCCTAGAGGCAAAGTAATACTATCCATAGTGTTATACCTGTTTATACTGCCATCACTTTTACTTTATTCTTACAATTGGTTGTCCTGTGGCTGATGAGAAACTGAATTTGTCCCCTCTCAATATTTTCTTACATTCTTCCTTGCCTTGCTCTATCTACATGTCAACATTTTCTTGTCACAAGAAATCCCTTTTGCAGAGGTAAACGTTGAAAACTGGCTACTCTACCAGATGAGAATATTTCCTTTGTTTTCCCTTCAGCTATTGCTTGTGTTGCCAACCTTTCAATTTCTTCCTCCTGTAATACTCTCTCCTCCATGTCACTCCATTGCACTTCCTGGCCTTCCTTTGGCTCTGCCCAGGATCATCAAGTGTACCAGCACTTGTGTTTCCAGTTCTCCATTTTCCTGATGTGTAACAGTTATATCATCTCCTTTTCCTTATGTCACAAAGTTTTCTCCTGCTCCTCTCTCCAGCCCTGCTACACTCTCCTCCATCTTGGAATTCCTGGAACAGCAGTAGCAGCCCTCTGGCACCACCTAGCAATTCCACAGAGTGCTTCACTTCCTCTCCTCCGCAGAGTAGGGGAAGTTCCCTGGTGTCTGGCCAAATTTCCCTTTAGTCAGTTTGAATACTACCTTAGGTGTCCCCTGAAAAGTGGCCATTGGCTTAATGGGACTAACCCAGTAAAAAAGTGTAGATAAAAATAAATGTAGACATTCTCGTATATACCAAGTAACGAACCATGCACTCATATTGGAAGAAAAATTAATGAAACTGCCAATTCAAATTACATTGATATTTATAAGATGTGCAGAAAGGGCAGAGCTTAAAGTCAATCAATCTAACTAGCAGAACAGACAGAATAGTCAAAATATAAGCAGTTCCCTGAATTGCTAAATCAGCAACAACCAAAACAGAATGACAGTCAGGACAAGCAATAGAGCAGTTGAATGCAAGCTTCAATCCAGTCCCCAAACAGAGTCAACCATAATGATTGAAGAGAACCTGCCAAACGAGCATGTGGGTTACAGTATTTTGTGAAACCTGCCTCCTTGAAACAAAACTTAATCACACAGACATCCTTCTTTCTTTTGGGGCCCTGTACGTTGTAAAATATCTGAAGGCTGCCTGGGCAAAGAAAGCAGTCTTTTCAAATGAATACCCCTCATTGTTGTTTCCCCTACTAAAGTTTAATCTGACATGGATACCCTGATGCCACAAGGAAGGATGTAGTGCCTCCCACTTAAGGACAGTCTGTTTAGTGTACTGCCATTTATGTGGTAATTCATGGGTACATGTTTTTTCCCAAAGGGGATAACTATACATTTCTTGGCATTGAGCTTGAGCCCATGGCTCTAGCACAAAGCATCTGTTTCTGTAAGGCCCTTTTGTAGAATATCCACATCATTTGGGGATTCAGTAATGGCTCCCAGTTTGCAGTCATCTGCGAACTTGGTTAGCCAGAGTCCCTTAGTGTTGGCCTGTACTTTAGAGAAGTAGTTGCCAAACATGAGCAGTCCCAAGACTGAACCCTGAGGTACTCCACTTGTCTGGAGCTGGATTTGGAGTCGGCTACTTTTACAGTGTGGGTTCTGTCAGTAAGCCAGTTGGCAACCCGTCGAGTGATGTAGGGATTAATGCCCAGTTTAGTAAGTTTATTTATGATTCCAGAGTGGGGGATGGTGTTGAAGGCCTTGGCATGGTCCAGATAGGCTGTGTGGACAACCTTACCCTTGTCCATGGCTCTGGAGACTGATTCAAAGAAGTCAAGTCAGGTTCAGGAGACAAGGTTGGCCCTTCACGAACCCAAACTGCGTGGGGTCCAGTGTTTGAAGGTTGCCAATGTCTTTGTTTATAAGTTTCATGATAAAACGTTCCATGGCCTTGCAGATCAGGCTCGTCAGACTGATGAGGTGGTAGTTCCCAGGATCCAAGGTGGAGTCCCCCCTTGTGGAGTGGGAAAATGGTAGCTCTGCGCCACTCAGTGGGCACGAAGCCTGAGGTGAGGCTATGATTAAACATGACACTTGGATGAGGTGCCAGTTCATTTTGTAGTTCATGTAGTGCACAGCCTGGGATGTCGTCTGGTCCCATGGAAGCTGTATTCTTAGCTTTGGAGAGTGCGTTTTTTATCTGTGTGGCTGTTATTACTAGAATTTGGCAATCTTTCGGTATTGAGATAGGCCCTTTAGGGGGTGAAGTTTGCACTGAATCAGTCTGCCAGGATATTATCGATATCCTTGGGATCAGTATATTTAATGCTATTCTGTTGTACCTCAGAGCAGATCTGAGCATTGCCATTTAGATTCTTGACATAGCTGTAGAATGCTTTGTGGTTGTCTTTGGAATCTTTGGCAATTTTTTTTTCGTAACTAGCTTTGGAGGATTTTGAGGTATCTCAGCTTCTTACTGAGGCTGGTAAGGGAGATTTTCCTCTTTTCTGCAGCAGTTTCTTCCTTTTGTTGTAAAGTTTGTTTATGGCAAGGGACCACCAGATTGGTTTCCTTTTTTGTAGGAGAGCATCTTCGTTCTAATTGAGGATGGCATGATTCATGCACGAGTGGATGTGCTCGTATAGTGCCTTAGTGTAGGATTCAGCAGTCGAACTTTCAATTCCCATCTGTGTAGGTGTCATGAAGTTTGTCACTTCTGACTTGAGTAGCATGAAGTTGGCTGTGGAGAAGTTTTTAACAGAGGTTTCCTTACTGGGATGTGGGGGTGGGATGTGGATGTCATGGGTGATATGGTCAGACCTGACCAACAGGGGAGTGACCATAGGTGTGGAGTATCGATTTACCATGTTGGTAATAACCAGGTCTAGGATAGTGGAGCACCTGGTGGGACTAAGGATTAGTTCATCCAGGGCGTTGGAATTTATGAATTCCAAGAACCGTTTGGCAAAGGTGTTGGTACACTAGTAGTTTTCCCAGTTAATGGCAAGGTAGTTGAAATCATCCAGTATTAGGGTGTTTGGTTGTATATTAATATTTCCCAGTATGTTTAGAAAGGTGTAGTGAGAATCTTGGGGCATGGTTGGGGATCTGTAGCAAGCTACAATTTAGATTGTAGTCTTACCTAGTGTTAGTTGCACCTGGGGAATTTCAGACTCATTGTGTTGGGCAACTAGCCTGGTGTTTTGAATAGGGACACTCCACCTTTAGTGTTTCGGTCCTGGTTTGGTGGCCGAAAAGTGTGGTAAGAGTTGTAGCCTGGTATTGCAGGGGTGCTCTCTGGTGCCTTGAACCAGGTCTCAGTTTCTACACAGATGTCAATGTTCTCCATTTTTAGGAGTGCCTCGAGAGAGTGCATTTTGAGTTCTGGACTTCTAGTGTTGAGTAGCATTACCTTCAGATTTTGCATGCTTGTACCTGTTACAGTGGTGTTTTTGTCCTTTGAACTTTGCCTAAAAAAGGCACTATGGGGTGGCAAGAGCCTTAGCCAGTAACCTGAATCCCAGGTGCAACAGGTGCAGACTGTCTCTGGCCAAGCATCTTGTTCTGTTGATCATGGTGTTCCAGGCAGACCGATACTAGATCCCCTTTGAATGACACCAGAAGCTTAGCCAGTTGTTGAAGTCAATCATTTTATCCTTATAATGTGGTATCATTCTGGGCGAAGGCAGGATGCTACTTAGGGCTAGGGTCATACCTGCCTGGGCCGCATGATCTGAGAGCTCTTCCATGTCTCTTTTCATGTAGTTCAGGGAGGTATGTCTCAAGTCATTCACTCCAGCATGGACAATGACAAAGTCATATTTGTACTTGTTGGCAGCTGATTGTAATTTTCTCCTTGTTAATTCCAGATTAATACTGGAAACTGTAGAGGTCATGGGCTTTGTGAAAAGGGATCTAATGTTATGTTAACAATAGTACATAACATTTAACCAAAAGCAATTCATAGCTGTAATATCTGTATGCTTATTGCTCTTTTATATTGACTTTAAATTCAGCATGAAGGTCACGTTTTTCCTACTTGGACTCCTTTAAGGATAAGACTAGATTTTGGTTTAATGAGCACTGATTTAAGTGTGAGACTGTTGATAAAACTTTAGAATTACTGAGGTAGCAATGTTTTCAGCAGTATAGTTTGGAAAGTGCCCTGGAGATCAGTCAGAGAATTGCAAGCAGGGCATTCCAGTGACATGTGTGGACCAGCTGTTTACTTGTTTGAATATTACTGCTGAGGAAAAGGGGACACAGATGTACTTGCATAACTGTTCTCTGCAGTGGAGCTTGCCAAAGACTGTTGCTAGCCTCATTCTTACATATTACTGATCCCATAGGTAATTCTGTTACCAAAGTTAGTTCCTGTAAATGTTTTGGCATCACTGCTGAATGCTCCTCTTTCCATAAAGGTATAGATTTCATAACCTGTCAAGTTGTAAGCCAAGTCAGAATTCTCCATCATATTTTTTTTCTAGAGCTTGAACATGTTTAACATATGAAAGTTAGAAAGTGGAAATTAGAGTGCACCCTTCTCTTGATCACCTTCTCTAACTCTCCAATACCTTATAGATCCAAAAACCGTGAATAAAATGTGCAGATTATTTTGTCTGACTCAAGAAGCCATCACTGTTCTCTCCTGTCTTCTGCAACTACGGTCCCACTAAACGAGCGTGCAGTGTTCCTTTTTATGTCTTTGCTTTCTAGGTTACTCCGATCACTAATAACTCTTCCCCATTTAGATCCCAAGCCTTATATGCTGCCACACTAGAAACATCCAAGATACTTTTAGCAGAATGAGCCTCACTGTCTAGAATTACATCTGTTAGAATTAGAAGCTCCCTCACCCTGGCAACAAAAACTCCTCATCAACGTAGTAGAACTATCCCAGTGCCACTGTATTTGTAAGCTCTGTTTCTCTTTTCTAGCTCTTTTTATTTACCCAACAGTATTTCCTTAATACCAACCCCTCTCCATCCTTCTGTAGTATAGATCTAATTCTTACTGCCTGCATTATGTGGGTAAGCATTATATTGTCTTCTGTTATTGACACTGTTGCTTGCTTTCCTCTTTTACTGTCAATCACATTTCTTCTTCTCTTCTCTGTATTCCACAGCTATATTTCTTATGCCTGAAAATGATTTCAGCTATTATGTTATGTATGTTTTCTCTGTTTTATGCTTTGATTATTCCAAATGCCAGTATATGTATTGTACAGAATTGTAATTTTCACCTTATGTAACACCCTTTTGCTGAATGTTCCACAATTTCAGCGTAATCACAGTTCTTAAAAGATGTACTTTTTGTGTATTGTAATATTTATCGCATGCCAAGAAACTTTAATTTTGTGTTGCACTGTGTAATAAGAAATGTATGCGTTATACACCACTGAAATGATTCTGCTTACACATTGGCCTAGGTTGTGTCTGAAAAGAGTCCAAGGATCAGTTTATTAACCTGGTTAACAAATGTTAAATAAAAGTTATAAGTTAAAACCTCTTATCTTCAGGTAGAAATAGTACAGTGGCTACAGTCATTGTGGGTCAGTGGGTATTAGTTTACCAGTATCCAGATACAAGAATTATATTACTGTATTAAATTAGCCGCGGTGGTGCAGTGGTAGCGTTGTTGCCTCACAGCAAGAGGTTCTCCCGTTCGATTCTCGTCTGGAGTGCAGGGAGGGCCTTCTGTATGGAGTCTGCATGTCCTCCCCGCGGTTGGGTGGGTGTTCGAAAGACATGCGTAAATGGGCGTGCCTTTGAAGGTTGAACGTCGAGCTGGCACCCCGGCGTTCGTCAAAATCTACTGCCAATCATTAGCGGACTGGAGTTCCGCTGTGACGACCCCTAACTGGGAAAAGCTGAAAGACAACAATAACATTGCTGGTTTTCAGCCATCGCCATGGAGTGCTAAGAGGGCTATGTCCTGGACAGGGATATAGGGCACAACTTAGTTTTATATAGGATTACTTTGAACATGGGACTTTGGCTTCATAGTAACATGCGGCGCATAATGGGGGTTGGCTTAATGGTTAAGGTGTTTACCTAACAAACTAGAGGTACAAGGTTTGAGGTTAGGGGTTGGCATAATTGTCATGGTCCTTGCCTCACAAACACAAGGTTAGATTCTCACCTATGAAAAGGAAATTGGCTAGGCTTAAAATGACCAACAAGGGCAACAAATCTAGTACACACCTATGAACATATGGACCTAAGTGCAGTTAGCTGAATTGCTGTGTTGTACTGCCCGAGTGGGATATGGGCTACTGTGAGGTGGTGCTTGTAACAATGAGGAACCTGTCTGTAGTCCTTTATTGGCAGTTACCCACCTTACTGTCCAAACCTCCTCTCATTGGGCACCTTCAGGAACATTGCGACCCAAATTCTCCACTTGCTTTACTGTCTCTCTAATTCATCGAGTTGCCTCAGAGTAATATTACTGTTGGGGGATGCATCTCATAGATAGTATCAGTCACTGCCTAATCATTCGATAAAACTGCTATTAAACAGTACCCTCAGCAGCTACTTTAGTTCTGTTTCTACATTTGGTTTAGCAAATGGGTGATATAGATTGCATTCCGATAGCCACACTTTACTGGAAAACATGTGTTTGACCTTTTACTCTTGCCTGCAAATGCAGTCACATAAACCCATCTGTCTGATCCCATTATTTTTCTATTTCATAATCTATATTGCCATTCACTCATTAAACACAATCAATAACTGCCCATTCATGAGCTGTATTGTACTGCTTATAATACTATTTTCATCTACTTAACCACCCAACATATTACTCTTCTAACTAGCCAACCTCATACTTGTACCTTGTAACACTTTGCACTGCTATGTTGTTATTGTCCATCCTGACTATCCCTCATCTGTACTTTTGTATACATCTCCTATCTAGTTTAGGATCATCTCAGGTATTCAAATAATCAGAGTCTTTTTTTTTCGTTTCTCATATACCATGTATCTTGTCTGTGCAGTTTCAAACTGGATCACGTAAGATTTTATTTTTATCATTGCTATTTGTTCTATAGTGTACTGGTAAGCATGTGATGGTTAAAATTTTTTATTAGTGATTTGCCATACCTTTTGTAATGTTAACATGACACTGAACTGTACTGTGAATAAATACATACATACATGCATGTATGTACGCAAGTATTTCAGGCTTGGGCAATAATGCCTTTCTAGTCTACCAATATATCAAAGCAGTCATCTCCATAACACGTGTCCATGTTGTTCTTAAATTAAATTATGAAGCAAGCACTAGTCTATTCCAGGCATCAGCTGCAGTCACACAGAACCAATTAATACATCTCTCAGTTCCCTATAATCTATAATAAAAGGTTGTATCTGATGATTCTCTAGTACTCTTTAATAACCCCAGACATTAACAGAGTTAGCTGTATCTAAATACCCTATGTACCCGAATAAGGTCTTCTCTTAAATATCTGTGAGACACTACGAAACCAAGGAATTACTCATACTCTTTTCATTTCATTTGTGATAAGTGTTTCAATTAAAAATGCTATTTCAATTGACCAGCGCAAGGTATGGGAGAATGTATTTGTTCCAAGGATGCTCATACATTCATATATATTGGTAAAGGTGTTTTTTGCAACTTGATTTTTGAAACTTCTAGAGTTGAAGATTTTTAAAGAACTGTGAGTGAAAAAGTCTGTGTCTTCCATTGATATATTGTGTCTTTACTGGTCTTAATTTTTCAGCAAAACATTATATAACTTTTGCAGTTTTATACAGCAGACATTGAGACTTTTGCTATCCGACAATATTTTGGTTTATATTGTCAAACTCCGCATGACGTTAAAAAGAGATTCGATGGCAGACCTATCAGTAATATTTCTAGTGTGGTTGTTAGAAATGGACATTAAAGCCAACTTTGGGTACAAAAGGCAGCTTAAATTTTTTTCTGGATCATTCTGTCATCTTATTAATGATTGGGATGAGTGAAGATGTTTACAGTGTGGGGACGTTGGATATTCTGTTAAAAATTATGTTATGTCTCAATTGTAAGGCATCCAGTCATTTTTGGTTTGACTGTCCCCAGATCATTGAAACTGAGAACCTAGAAAATGATTTAGAGAAACTTCCTTCTCGTAATACAGTATTGCACATAAACAGGTAAACAGGATAAATCCATATGGATACTGAAAGTATTGTTGAAATGGTTTTAGATTTTGATTATTGTATTAGTGAGCAGGATCTAACTAAAACTGATGGATTGAATGCGGACATAAATTATGGAAATTAACTTTAAACAAATATTATTGGGAACGGGTTAAAAATGGAAATTGAAACAAGGACGAAAATTCTCTTAGGAAAGGTAAGGGATAATATAACATTTTGTAATAGAAATGTCAGTAGCATCATAAATGAAAACTGTTTTACATTATTAGAATTTTGTAAGCATGTTAACACTGATTTTATATATTGGATATTAGGTCTTTAAATAAATTGGTAGTTGGGATAGAGGAGTAAGGAGTTGTTAACGAGCAGTGTTGTAAGGAGTGAATCCCTTAGCCTAAGTGTGTGACTCTAAGCAAGTCACTTTACCAGACACCGCTCCCAGGTTGAGCCCGAACAAAGTTCTTTGGAGATCCGTGCTCTACCCTGAGAAGCAATTACAAATAAATAAGTAAAGTACTAAGCAGTGCCAGCAAGTAGAATGTAGCTGGGGGAGAAAAGGTCCTCCGATCTTTTGGTAATGCTCAATGTTGTGGCATTGTGATCCTATATAATTGATTTTGTTATTGTTTATCTGGGAAGATTGTGACTTAGAATATAGGTATTGTTAGAGCCATTTGTTTGTATGTGCCCATTCAGTTAAAGGATAGAGAGGAGTTTTTTTCAGCAATTACAAGCTTATGCAGTAGTTAATATGCTCTTTATATTAGTAGGTGAATTTAATTGCCACCTTAGAAGAACTGAGGGTAAAATTTAAAAGTGACATTCATGCGATGAGGAATGTCTTAAAAATGTGGCGTGGTTACTTTAAATCTATATATGGGAAGTACATATGAAAGGAGAACTCTGTATACTGGAATTTATTTTTTTGCATATTCTTAAAATGTCATTTTAATTGAACACAAAACCTTACCATTGTAATTTACTGATCATGTTCCACTTTTTATTCAGTGTAAATGAAGGGAAAAGTATTAAAATGCTTACAATGCGGTTATTAGAAAGACAGGATGGTTCCTTTAAATGTATTATCGACATCTTGGGTTATTTATAAAACAAAGTTTAAGAAACTTTTTATTCTATAGAAAAGTCTGTGTTATAGAACATTAAATGTGAATATTGTGACGATAAGGAAAATTTTAATTTTCCTTATCTAATACTAATTTTGAGCATGAGAAGTTTAACGTTTGTTGAATATGGATTGTATAAGTTAATTGCTTTACAGACAAAATGTTTCATCTGGAACTAAAGATGAAATCTCTCCCTGTAATAGTAAATTATTTAAGAAAAAGAATTATATGATGACTGATGTAAGAGATGAACAGGGAACTGTACAGTCCTCTCAGTCAGATGTCTTATTAATAGTAAAAAAAAAAAAAAAAAAAAAAAAGTGTGGGGAGGTATACATCGTATTCAATTTTTCTTATGAACTGGAAAAAGGAATTCTCTGTCAGCTGAAGAAGAGCTTACACTTTACTTAAATTGACTAAAATAGTACAAAATTACAAAAAGAAATTGGGATAAGTTGATCCTTGTACTAGAAAAAGATGGCTTAGGATTTGAAGGCATATTTTAGTGCTACACATTTAAGGAGTGTACAGATGACATACCAGTGGAAGCATGGAGGTGCTTAGGAGAAATGGCAGTGGAATTTTTAACCAGATTGTTTAATGAAATTTTGGAAAGTCAGAGGATGCATGAGGAGTGGAGAAAAAACTATCTTTAAGAATAAGGGTAATGTGCAGAGCTGGAGTAACTACCGAGGGATAAAATTGATCAGTCACAGCTTGAAGTTATGGGAAAGAGTAGTGGAAGCTAGGTTAAGAAGGGAGGTGATGATTATTGATCAGCAGTATGGTTTCATGCCAGGAAAAAGCACTACAGATGCAATATTTGCTCTGAGAGTGTTGTTGGAGAAATACAGAGAAGGTCAGAAGGAGTTGCATTGTGTCTTTGTGGACTTAGAGAAAGCATATGACAGGGTGCCTAGAGAGGAGTTGTGGTATTGTATGAGGAAGTCGGGAGTGGCATAGAAGTATGTAAGAGTGGTACAGGATATGTACAAGGGTAGTGTGACATTGGTGAGGACTGCGGTGGGAGTGACAGATACATTTAAGGTGGAGGTGGGATTACATCAAGGATCTGCTCTGAGCCCTTTCTTATTTGCAGTGGTGATGGACAGGTTGACAGATGATATTAGACAGGCGGCCCCATGGACTATGATGTTTGCAGATGACATTGTGATATGTAGTGAGAGTAGGAACGAGGTTGTGGAGACCCTGGAGAGGTGGAGATGTGCTTTAGAGAGGAGAGGAATGAAGGTCAGCAGGGCTAAAACAGAATATATGTGTGTAAATGAGAGGGAGGGTAGAGGAATGGTGAGGATGCAGGAAGTAGAGTTGGTAAAGGTGGATGAGTTTAAGTACTTGGGATCAACAGTTCAGAGTAATGGTGAGTGTGGAAATGAGGTGAAGAAGAGAGTACAGGCAGGGTGGAATGGGTGGAGAAGTGTCAGGAGTGATTTGTGACAGATGGGTACCAATAAGAGTGAAAGGCAAGGTCTACAAGAGGGTAGTGAGACCAGCTATGTTATATGGGTTGGAGACGGTAGCATTGACGAAAAGGCAGGAGTCAGAGCTGGATGTGGCAGAGTTAAAGATGTTAAGATTTGCACTGGGTGTGACTAGGATGGACAGGATTAGGAATCAATATATTAGAGGGTCAGCTCAGGTTAGATAGTTTGGAGACAAAGCAAGAGAGGTGAGGTTGCGTTGGTTTGGACATGTGCTGAGGAGGGATTTTCAGTATATTGGGAAAAGGATGCTAAGGATGGAGCTGCCAGGTAAGAGGAAAAGAGGAAAGTCTAAGATAAGGTTTATGGATGTGGTGAGAGAGGACATGCAGGCGATTGGTGTGAAAGAGCATGATGCAGAAGACAGGAAGAAATGGAAGCAGATGATCCGCTGTGGCGACCCCTAACGGGAACAGCCGAAAGAAGAAGAAGATGATGATGCTACATATTTATAAGCAGAAGGTTATAATTGAAAGTAGAAAGGGATGATAATGAAGTGGCAGAGGGGTCAAGAAATAGAGAGTGGGATTTTAGATGCCAATCCTTAAAGAGAATAATAACATCCTTCCAGAATATTATATTCTTGAAGTAGCAGAAAAAGTGTCTAAGATCTAAGCCAGCACGAGAATGGAGAAAGATGATTTTTGCCAGTAGGGATGATAGCAAGTAGGGATACAGAAAAGGGACAAGAGGGGGGATAGAATTTACTGGAGAAAACTGCAAAGGGAACCAAGCTATCAGGAGCAAATAACTAGGGATAAAAAGGCTGTAAAGTGGGATGAGGCCAAGAGAATGCTTGGACTGCAGGCTAGAGACTGCCTCCCCTTTTAGAGATTCCATATTGAGAGTATAGGGAAAGGGACAGAGGAATCTTCAGTGAAAGACCTGCTCTACTAGAGTATTTATTTGAATCTACAACAAAAGCTGCTGTTAAAAAGGATAATTAGTAGGGCATATAAATATAAGAATCAATAAGAGGGTTTAGAAAAGATTGGGAAGAGAGACCGGAAAAGCAGTTTACGAAGGAACAATGGAAGGATATACGTATGGTTCCAAAGTCCAAAAATGTAGGATTTTTGCTTTGAATTGTTTGCGTAGGTATTTTTATACCCTAAGCAGACTAAACATAATTCTTCCTCTGGTAGATATCAAATGTTGGAGTTCTTTTGGGGGAAGAAAGAGGTAACTGGGAGCATATGTTTTAGGAGTGTAAAGAGTTGACGCATTTTAAAAAATGCCTGCAGAGTACTCTGAAATACTGGGTGAGGAAAAGGCTGCAATTGAGGATATTATTATTTTGAGCCTTGTCAGAGGATCTGAACTGCCTAGACAGAGTGAGCGAGTCCTTGCTAGTTGCTTTTTTGGACAGCTAACAGAATTCAACTTAGAAAACGGAAACCAAAGTATAAGCCAACTGTATTTGAAGTATTGAATATTTATAAAAGAGATAAAAGAACTAGAAGAGGGACCTTTTGAAAAGAGAAGGAGCAAATTACATAGAAATAATTGGAAATTGTGGGAACAGTACATGCATAATAATGTTCAGGAGATTGGTAGTGAAGTTTAAGGAAAGGCAGAAATTGAGCAATTATTTAATGTTGGACTGATGATCGTTATAAAGTAAGAAAATATATGTGATGTATACATATGTAAATGGAAATGTTAATATGGATCGTTTTCTGTTAATGTATGTTTGCCTATGTCTTAAGTGATAATTTAATAAATGTGCTTAAAAATAATTGCCAAAAGATTACTCACCAGGTCCAGATGGCATTCCATATACCTTTTTGTGGATACAGACTCCTCTAGAAGGCATATGCTTCTGTATAACTTCAATTAACGGTTGCATGAAGTTTTATTGGGCGGATAATATATGTGAAGGTGTTGTTAAATTAATATTTAGGAAACAAGACTAATTAGATATAGCAAATTCATGGCCATTGACTTTAGAAAAAATTTTGTAATCAACATTATTTAAAATTCTATATAGTAGGTTGAGTAGAGTTGTTAGTACTGACATTTTATGAGTGTGTTCATTTAGTTAAAGGAGAAATATTAAAATATATATTTTGTTAGTAATAGACATGCATTGTATTCTACAATTACTTCTGCAGTAGTATTTAGTAATAATGGACGTGGTGCAGTGTAGTCTACAATTACTGCTGCAGTAGTATTTAGCAATAATGGATGTGGTGCATTGTATTCTGCAGTAGTATTAGCATGTGATATTCAAAAAAACATTCAATATTGTTTTTTTCAAAAAAAAAATTATTTTGTTTTTATTATAAACATACACAAATGTACATATAACAAATACAATAAAACAGTAACAAAAATATTTACATTCATCCATGATAAACAATCATTTTATCCATGAGAAGTTAGTATGTGTTTTTTTGCAAACAACTTTTACTAAATTAATAAAATATTTAAACATCAAAGCTCGTTTACTTTTCCAGTTCAAAGTAATAACGTTTGTGGCAATTGCAAGAATTGACCAGAGTAACTGAATCTGAGATTTAGGTATTACATTAGTTATAAGAACACTGAATAGGGTTAGTGAGTTAGAAATATGACAGTTATCAGACCATAAAGCATTTACAAAATATCTGAAGTTTTTCCAGTATTGAACATTTCTACATTCAATGTACATGTGAACCCAGTTGGCCTTTAGTAATTCATCACATTTCCAACATTTACTTTCACTGTTTTTTTTTTTGAGTATAAGATTTATTTTATGTGGAGTATAGAAACTCCTATTCATAAATTTCCATGTATACAGTCTCTATTATAATGAAGAAGAGGTACCATATGTAGAATTCAATAACAATTTTTTGGATTCATCAGATATTTGTTCTCCATTAATCTTTACATAGTAATCCCAAAAATCTGAGTCAAATTTTAGTGTGTCTTCTCTTAGTATCTTATAAATAGGTGAGATACTTAAAATTATCTGTCTTTCAAGACACCTAATAAAAAGCTGAATCAAACTAGGTATAGATTCAGTCTCTAGGTTGATTGATACTCTCATTTTGTTTTCTATAAACTGCCATAATGAGTGTATAAACAATCAGCTGTCTTGACTATTATCAAAACTACATAAGAGAGTTTAGTGATTTAATACTCTCTTATTTTCAATAAACTGATGCCAGAATATCAAGTTAATTTTCCTTTCATTTTTGCATCACATTGATGTTGAAAGAATCTAGGCAATCAGGGGAGTATAAGAAATAGAAATTATTTAATGTTGTAATTACAATCTATTATATTTTTAAAGTTGTTAAATGTTTGATTAATGCCATAAGAAAAATTATCAAACTTCTTATTAAATAAACAAAATTCACGTAAAAGCCAACAAACTCTACTTATTCCATATTGTCCCTTAAATTGATTTTCTTTAGTTCTGACATCAGTTATATGAATCTCATGTATTGTTTTCCAGCCAGATATATAGGTAGGTGTGATCCAATATAATATTACAGTAATTATAACTGATTTGGAATAAAGATCTAAGTTAGGGAATGCTATTAAATATGTTTTTGGGAGAGGGTAGTATCAATGGCTGTATATAAAACAAAATTTTAGGTAAAATTATCATTTTAAAGAGAGCCTATCCACCTATGTGAAGAACACTTTATTCCATCTTTTGATTAGTTCACTAATGGTGGTTATTACATTATTGTAGTTTAGTTAACAGACTCTTTCCATGTACTCTTTATACTGACACCCAAATATTCTAATACATCATTCTCCCAATTAAACAAGTTTTTGTTGATCTAATTGTTAAATATTAATGTTTTGACTTCATTATGATTAAATTTAAGCCCTGAAATTCTTCCAAACTTGCTTAAGGTATTTATAACATCATGCAAAGACCCATCAATATCATCCAACGTTAACATATCAGCAAATAATTGTATCTTAGGACAATAGTCCTTATTAATTTGAAAGCCTTTTATATTTTGCTTATTTCTGATATATGTAGCAAAAGGTTCACTTGAAAGAGCAAACCATAATGGTGACAAAGGACAACCTCGCATAGTTCATTTGAAGATTTCTAGTGGTGAGGATAGACATGATCCAATTTTTACATAAGCTTTCCCCACTATCAATTTTCATTAATAAGTTGACAAAATATGAGGAGAATTCAAAACCAATCAGAATTATTTGTGGCCAAGACCAACTAATAGAATCAAAAGCCTTTTCCATGTCTAGGCTGATAATAGTTAGTTGTGTTTTGTATTTGCATGCTATGCCTGTTAATGATAGTAATTTAATAATGTTATTTTGCACTTCTATGAAGAATGAACCCTGTCTGACCATTATGTATTAGATTAGGTAATATTTTCTTTATCCTATTGGCTAATATTGTTATGAAAATGTTATAATCTGTGTTTAAAAAGGGAATTGGCCTATATAAATCACAAGATTTGGGGTTCTTACCTTGTTTTAATATGGGGGAGATAAGGGAGTATTTCCATGATGGGGGTGTTATACATTTTGCTTAACCATAGTAAAGGCACTCATCATTTTCTTTATTATATATTCAGGAAAAATCTTATATAGCTCATGAATTATTCCATCCAGTCCTGGAGCTTTATTATCTTTTAATATTTTTATTTGCTCTTTCACTTCTGTTAGTGTTATTTGTTTATTTAATATGTTATTTTGTTGCATTGACATCTTAGTAGTTATATTTTCTTGAATAAAAGTATTTATTACATTATCTGTCTCCAAAAATGGTCTGTTATTTATATCTTTATAGTAGTTTTTGAACACTTCTAATATGCCCATTAAGTTAGATGTACTCTTAACTGAACCATCACTTTTTATATTTAATCTCATTAATAACATTTTAATTGTTTATTTATTTTTTTATCTTACTGCTATTTTATGTAGATATTGGCATTTATAGCATAATATTGTAGTTTCAATTTTTCCAGGTTTATAGCTACCTTATGATTCAGAACTTCTAACTACTTTTGATTGAACTTAGTAATTTTGTTATGTTCTACTTTATTTGGTTTTGCATCCGTTTTTATTTTGTCATGTTTTTTAAGTCTAAAAGTTCTTTTTCCCACTCTCTCCTTTTTTAAGGTACCAATATTTTATTTTACTATATATATATATATATATATATATATATATATATATATATATATAAACCTTAAAGGTGTCGCATAGTATAGTATCAGTCACTTCACCATTATCATTTGTTACAATAAGCATGTCTATTTCTTTCATTATCCATTCCCTAAACTCATTTAACTTTGTTGTGTAAGCAGGAATTCTCTGTAGAAATCTTAAATCATCTGTATGTGTAGTTAATGTCCACTTTTGGACCATTAATGCTATAAACTTTACAAGTCATTATAGATGTGTCACTTATACATTATATTATTTGATACAGAGACCTTATCAGTGTTTGTTTGTGTACCAAACCAACATGAATAGTGAGTATAGAATAGTGAGTATAGAATAAGGAATAATGTTCTGTTAGAGCATGTATACCTTTAAGGTTCATATGGTTTGTAAAGTCATTTAACTCCTTGGCTTGAGATGTTAGTGTTATTTTACCATTTTTAGAAATATCATTGCCTGATAATAGGCAGTTAAAATCACCTATTGCTATAATTTCCCCTTTTCCATTTAAAGTAATCGGGTCCAGATATTTGTCAACATAATTAGTACTCAGTCCTGGTATCCAGTATGCATTAATCAAAGTATAATACTTCCTGTTGATTTCCAAAATAACCATGCATAGCATCCCATCTTTATCTGAAATTGTATCTATAATTCTTGGCATAGTATAAGTATTTTTCCATAGAATAAGAGTGCCCCTTCTCTTAGTCCTAAAACATGAATCAGCCAGAATGGTATAGCCACTGAATGAGTATTTTTGTAGATCTTCTTTTTTTAATAGATGGGTTTCCTGTAAAAAGATGATCTGGGCTTTATGCATTTTGATGTATTTAAGCAAACCAGCCCTTTTGTCATTATTGTTCAAACCATTAATATTTAATGATAAACATTTATAAGCCATTGACTATAATGTGAATGATATTACTAACTAAAAGACCTTTCTTCCATGTTGACTTGAAATCTATTGAAAACTTACTTATCATGGATGCATAACATGTATTAAGCACTACTTTCAAAAACCCAAAACTATTTACAAACACATACATGAAACATAAAGTTTCTGGTTTGGTTAAAAACTTAACTAAACCATCCATCCATCCACCTTTCTGCTTAGAATGTAGTATGAAAACAAAAAAAGAAAAGCATTATGAAAGCAACTAAACAAATCTGAATCCATGAAATGTACATTAGAATGAGAGTGTCCAATATATCTGAAGCTGTATGAATGTCACATATGATAATAGCACCTCTAATATGTAGATATGCCAGAAATACACATCAGACTTTATGTACAAACATTTGGAAATAATGACTTTTCAAGAAACATCAGATAATTTAACCATTTTGTCAGTCATCTATCTAACATTTTTCATGCAAGGATCTGTTGAATATATATGTAACACTTATTACAACATATTTTGCAATTATACACATATTGCTCATATGTATTAACAATATCTTTGACTTATTTCATCAGGAAGGGGGGGAAGGGGCCTCACAACCCTCTGTTTATTTACTAAAGGTTTAGTTATATAACATAAGTCTGATGTTTATATGTATAATGAGTTTTCTTATACAGCTCCTAGTTCACTTGATGCCATTTAGTTACTAATAGTGTCATTGAATCTGCAGAATGTATGCATCTATAAGAGAACATAGGCATTTTCAAAGGAGTTAAACACTTTTATCAGAACTAATTATTTAGTTCTGATAACTCCTTTGAGAACTAATTATTTAAAGCCGCGGTGGTGCCGCGGTAGCGTTGTTGCCTCACAGCAAGAGGTTCTCCTGTTTGATTCTCAGCTGGAGAGCCTTCTGTGTGGAGTCTGCATGTCCTCCCCACGGTCGAGTGGTGTTCGAAAGACATGCGTGAATGGGCGTGTCTTTGTTGAAGGTTGGGCGTCGAGCTGGCACCTCGGCACCGTAAAAATCTACTGCCAATCTTTAGTGGACCGGAGTTCCGCTGTGGCGACCCCTAACCGTGAAAAGCTGAAAGAAGAACGACAGCAACATCAGAACTAATTATTTACCATTTAAAGTATCTAGTGAAGGATAGCAGAATTTCAAGAGAAAAGAATTCTAAGTATAACCATTTAACAATTTCAAAAGGTCAAATGATGTAATCACTGTTGTTTCCTCAAGCTGCAGTTTCCCAAACTTGTTAAAAAGTATCTAAATAGGCTCATGCACAGAAGTTGTCTCTAGTGAAAAAAAAGGCATTTTCAGCGGGAAATTCAGATCTTGAAGCTTTTAGAGTTTACAGAAAGCAAAAAAAAAAAGAAAAAGCACTCAAGCTGCCTTGTCAGTGCATGTCATGAATCTCCACAATGAGAACATTTACAGGTACCACCAGTTTCCTCACAAAACATCAACATCATGAAAAAATTAACCCTTTCATATAAAAACAGCTGTTTAGAAGTAATAACAGCCTCAAATTAGAAATCATATTATAAAATTTCAATCATTTACCCACCAGTTAACCAGGCCAGAGAGAGAGAAAAAGGAACCCAGTATATATATTTAGCTGTCTGTAAAACACCATTAATGTACTGTATTAATGTCTAAATGTATCCAAACAAAGAGTCTAAAACATCTAGTTAGAAACACTAACCAGAAACACCTTTTTACCCCACCACTGATCCACTAGAAAAAAATGCACTTTGGTATTAAATCAGATTATACTATTACTGAAGAATTAGAAGACATACATCATAATTTGTAGTTATTTAAAAGGGGGAAGTAGGTAAAGTACTTATAATGGGGAAAAGAGAGAAAAGGAACATTGGTAACAAAAAAGAATAGGAAGAAAGAAGAGCGAGAGAGAGAGAATGTTATTTAAATACTTGGTATTCTATGTAATTAGAATTAGAAGAAGTAGGTATGGAACGGAAAAGAGAAAGTTAATGATAACAAGGATTCACATTATCTTACAGCATACAAACTTTCCAGAATTGAATATATTACGATTCGTAAAACAAAGCATTTGAAATTAGAAGGAATTTATTCATTTGTCCTTTAGTTTCTTAGTTTTGTTTGTTCTTTCCTTCACAGACCATCCATTTTTTGTTGCCCGTCTTTTCTATGTCTGACAGTATTTTCTTCTTTTGGATAAATTCTACTGCTTCTTGTAGGGAATCCAAGATCTTCACTTCTTCTGGCAAGGTGATTTTTATTCTTGCAGGAAAAATAATTTGAGCTTTAATATTGGCTTTTTTCAAGGAGTTAATTAGAGGAACACACTCCTTTCTTCTGGATATGACTGTAGAGGTGTAGTCATTGTCAAAACGAATAACTGTTTCACCCATCTTGATTGGGGAATTGGTGCAAGCTGATTTCAGCACTAAGTCCTTGTCTTGTGAGGAAAGAAATCTAACTGTTATAGACCTGGGGTTAGATTAACTCTGAGATGAAGCTGGATTTTGCCAGGGATCGATGAACCCTCTCAATTCCAAAAGAGAGGGATTCAGGCATGTTTAGTGCTGATAAAAAACACTTATTGAGGAACTGAATCATGTTGGCACCCTCTTCTTTCTCATGAATTCCATATATTCATATGTTATTCCTCCTTGATCTACTTTCAAGGTCTTACAGTTTCTCAGTCAGCCTGGTGTTATTGTTTCAGAAGACATCCATTGTGTTGTTCATTTTCTGTCACTCTAGTATCCAGGTCAGTTACTGCTTCCGCTAAGGCAAGAATCTGTTCAGATCGTATTTTTTACTATTCCATTTAGAAGTTCCAGTTGTTTACTGCATTCTTGTTTGATGATATCCATTTTGTTTTTGAATTTGTCCATTTTTGGTGACAGTTCTTGGATGTTTGTTATTATAAGATGTAGTTCTTTTGTCACTGCACTTTCCTGGTGTGGGTACTTCGATTTGCTCATCTTGAGATCTCCAGTAGAAAACTTCTTGACAGGAATAATTAAAAAATTCTTGACTATGTATTAATTTTTAGAAAATAATAGAGTCTATGTTAATCTAACTTTTAGTATACTTTTAGTTAGATTTTTCTAAAAATTAAAGTCTATTTCCTGTCAGGATATTAAAATCTAAGCAGAGCTATGGATTTCTGCTGCTGTCAGACTGGCATCTTTGCCACGCCCCCTCAATACTGGTTCTTATGGAGCATTGTGGAGTGTGTTTCCACACTGACATTGTACAACGACCCCCCCATTTAATATTCAAAAACGTGCATGTTGATTCGTCAGCATGCACGTTGTAAATCCGAGTTATAGTAATGGAAAAAGGTCCGGTCATCCAGACTTTTTCCATTACTATAACTCTTACAGCAACACTGTTTCGCTATGTTAAACCCATTTAACATAGCGAAACAGTTTGTAAAAAGCAACGGAGATCTTGCTTTCTCCGTTGCTTTTGCCCACAGCTCTGATGTACTGCGTACGCATGCGCAGTACATCAGAACTGCCGCAGAATACCAGACAGCTGCGGAAGGGCAGCAAGGAGGCATTATACAATGCCATTATTTAAGAATTATTTATTTTTTTTCTTAAATAATGTCATTGTATAATAGCAATACCTCACTTCTGGATGTGGGTAATGCTGGATTTACCCACGGTTGGCTTTGTTTGGCCACTTGGGCTTCGCTATATTATGCCACTGTCATTCAACATATTTATAGTCTTTCATGGGTTTGTTAGTTAACAACTGGCTTGGAAAGAAGATTTTAGTCCAAAGCAGGATGAAACAAGGCTGCCCCAAAAATGGCTTGTTATTTGGAAGACTGTGTCTGTTGTATTGGAAACCTGTATGGTTTAATGTTTAGACATCCATTTAACTATAACCTCACATACTTTTAGTACCAGTTTATCTTATGCTGATGACCTTAATATTATCTTAAACTCCTATTACACAAGTTAGATTTTTTTTTTTTTTGCAGCTCTGTAGGACTATTTGTTAATTTGGATAGATGTGTGGGTTCTGCACATAGTTGAAGTGATGCATATACTGGAATGTTTTTATGTGGAAGTGTGTACATAGACTGTTTGTTACTCCCTATAAAATCTCCAGGTTTACTAGAATGACATCAGTTTGTTGGAGATTACAAGTTATAAAACGTAATTTAATGCATATGTTTATGGATTGTAAACAATTAAATGTATATTGGGAAGAGATAAGTATGTTTTTAAGGGGTTATGGCCTGATTATTGTTCTTTAACTAGATCAGTAATACTAATGAATGTTCCACTTCCTGTATGTGTAAAAGCCAAACGGCAAAACATTCCTAACATTGTATAACAGTATGTGATGTATTGAATTTCTTCCTTTCTGTGTATATATGTTAAATTAATAAAAACATTTCTTTAAAAAAAGAGTATCCAGGGTTGTTGTTGCTGTGATTTTAACTATGCAGTTCAGCATATTAGAATTGAAGAGACTGGCTACTCTTTTCTGTCTGGCTCTCTCTGTGTGATACAGAGGGATTTGGTTGACATTATGGATGCCCTTACCCAGGCTGGTAAACACTTTGTGTGTAGTGAGATTTAGCATTCACCAGATAGGCCACAAAAATATGCAAACTAGATCCAGCAGCTGGTTTGCACCATTGGCTGGTACAGGTAGATTTCACTGCCTCTCTGCTTGGTAGGAAATGTTTAGCATCATAACTGCTTTGCAAGAGGTGTGCTACAATTTAGGGTAATGAATGGACTCTCTCTCTCTTTTTTTTTTTTTTTTTTGCTTCTTTTTAGGAAGGATCAAATTAAGGGATATTCCAAATCAAAATTTGCAGATAATAAGGGATCCAGTAATTCCTACAGTCTAAAATGAATCGGTAATCAGTTTTTTTTTTTAATTAAGCTGCCTTGAGACTTATCTTGCCTTTGATGGAATTGGGGTATATTCTGTAAGAGAGAGATGCTTCAAAGACTTGTCCTGCTATTCTTTAATTCCTAGTTACAACTCTTTCCGCTTATCTTGCCACTGTGCCAGAATGCAGCATATTGTTTTTTCCTAAGTCAAGCTATCAGAAGTGGGTTTACAGAGACAAACTGTGGGCAGGTGACACTAAACATGAATTGTAGGTTTAACATACTGTTGCATCCCCTTCATTCTAGCTTAAGAACATAATTTCATTACTAAACTTAGAAACCTGTCTATAAGAGAAAATATTTCTTATAGTTTATGACTTAAATGATCCCTTAATGGACTTGGAAGACTTTATCTCAACCGGTGAAGGGGTACCAAAAACCACTAGACTTCATAAGCATTAAATATCTGAAACAGATGGCAAAAAATGCTATCAAAGGGTACAGAGATGCTATAAACATTGCCCTACCTACTTTTACTGTGATCACATTATTGTGACTTTTGTGTATTTTAAACCAAACCTATTAAGAAAATGATTCTGCTTTTGGGGATTTTTCAAATAGCAGTTGACTCCCTGAATCTTTTGTTAATGAAATAAGACCATGTATTAAGCCCCCTTTTCAGCCTGTTGGTGAACTATCCACAACCTTCTACATTACTTTAACTGCATTGATACTTTCATCCCCATGAGGTGTAAATATAGTGGAAATGTGCAGTAAACCTAAATGGTAGAGTTACAAAGTCAAAGTATTAAACCAAAAGAAGGCATGCAAAGCCTTCAAAGTTTATGTAGCCCAATGTATCAAAGCTAAGATCAACTCCATCTAGAAAAAACTTTCTAAAACAATCAAAAGAAAGTAAGCTTCATGTAAAGTAAATCTTGTCACCAGAATGGTTAACAGTTGTGAGGCCTTCTACAGTGACATCCCAAAATGAGTGTGCCAGAACAAAATGGTATCACCATAACAGAGTCAGCAGATATAACTGACCCATTTAAAATTTGCTCTAATCTGTATGTTAGATCACTGATGGGAACCACATCCACTCTTTTTTTTCCCCTGCTACCCCATCTGAAGTTTCATCCAAAATGCTTGTATTTTCTCTCGTTTAAAGCAGAAACAGTAGCTTATTGGTCCAGATAAGACACTAGGAAGCCTGATTTTGTGCAAACAGTAATAGCATCTTATACCTTCATTTTATGCAAATACTTTGTAGACCATTGAAAACTGGTCACATCTGTGATATCTGGAAGCTGGCTGTTGTGGTCCCAGTCTACAAGGGAGGCCGTTCCATAGATTGCAATAATAACATACTGATCAGCCAAGCATAATGTGCAAGGTGATGGAGGGTGTTATCATGGAACATCTTTCTCCATGACTAACCCAGCAGATTTTGTCAGAGGCAGGTAGTTTATACTAATCTTGTAACATTTTTTGAGAGAGTGTCTGTTGTACTGGGTAAATGTTTAACCAAATCAAGGTAAGCTACAAGATCAAATAAGGTGTTTGATGCTGTGCCTTCCAGTAGACTTGTGCATAAAGTCAAGGATTTAAAAGTAATTGAAGGCGTTATAATGCGAGTCCAGGACTGGCTGCATGGACATGCACAGCAAGCAAGAATAAGAGGGCTGCTTTCCTCACAGTCTCATCTCACCAGTAGATTTCTTCCAAGCTCTGTCCTACAGACATCAAAACTGACTCACTGTCTGGCTCATCAAATATGCAGATAACTGGAAACTTGAGAGTTTTCTCATTAACCCATCTGATACTACCTCTTTTCAGATGGCAGTTAGCATTATATATGAATGGTACAATAGAATTCACTTTGCTGTCAGTGTCAAAGTGCAGTATTTTATTTGGCAAAAAAAAAAAAAAAACTGCTTTACACACTACTGATGGACAGTAACATAAAGCTGACCTCAGAGTCCTTGTAGGTGATGTAGCCTTTCATGTGATACCAAAGTAGTAGCTACTGTCCATCAAGCATATGAAGTTGCCACCTTTTTGTCTGTGAGGTTAAGACTGGAGCCATGGATTTCCTAAAAGGCGCAGACAAGTGAAATGGAGATGGAACCAAGTATGGAAGCATATTACTACCTATTTATTAAACACAAGAATAGCAGTCTAGTCTTCTTCTTTCGGCTGCTCCTGTCAGGGGTCGCCACAGCAGATCAACTGTTTCCATTTCTTCCTGTCCTCTGCATCTTGCTCTGTCACACCAACCACCTGCATGTCTTCTCTCACCACATCCATAAACCTTATCTTAAGCCTTCCTCTTTTCCTGTTACCTGGCAGCTTCATCCTTAGCATCTTTTTCCCCATGTACTCTGCATCCCTTCTCAGCACATGTCCAAACCAACGTAATCTTGCCTCTCTGGCTTTGTCTCCAAACCTGGGATGACCCTCTAATATACTTATTCCTAATCCTGTCCATCCTCGTCACACCCAGTGCAAATCTTAACATCTTCAACTCTGCCACGTCAAGCTCTGACTCCTGCCTTTTTGTCATTGCCACTGTCTCCAACCCATATAACGTAGCTGGTCTCACTACCCTCTTGTAGACTTTCCCTTTCACTCTTACTGGTACTCGTCTGTCACAAATCACTCCTGACACTCTTCTCTACCCACTCCATCCTGCCTGTACTCTCTTCTTCACCTCTCTTCCACACTCATCATTACTCTGAACTGTTGATCCCAGGTATTCAGCCACCTTCGTCACCTCTACTCCCTGCATCCTCACCATTCCTCTGTCCTCCCTCTCATTCACACACATATATTCTGTCTTAGTCCTGCTGACCTTCATTCCTCTTCTCTCGAGATCATATCTCCACCTCTCCAGGGTCTCCTCCACCTGTTCCCTACCCTCACTACAGATCACAATGTCATCTGCAAACATCATAGTCCACGGGGACTCCTGTTTGATCTTATCTGTCAACCTGTCCATCACCATTACAAATAAGAAAGGGCTCAGAGCTAAACCTTGATGTAATCCCACCTCCACCTTAAACGCATCCGTCACTCCCACTGCAGACCTCACCCCTGTCACACTACCCTCGTACATATCCTGTACCACTCTTACATACTTCTCTGACACTCCCGACTTCCTCATACAATACCACAACTCCTCTCTAGGCACCCTGTCATATGCTTTCTCTAAATCCACAAAGACATAATGCAACTCCTTCTGACATTCTCTGTACTTCTCCATCAACACTCTCAAAGCAAACATTGCATCTGTAGTGCTCTTTCCTGGCATGAAACCGTACTGCTGATCACTAATTATCACCTCCCTTCTTAACCTAGCTTCCACTACTCTTTCCCATAACTTCATGCTGTGACTGATCAATTTTAAATAGCAGTCTAGTGATCTTTTAAAATAAAAAATGACCAAAAAAAATGGTTTTGTCCAATATGCATGCTTGGACTTTCCCAGAACTGCTCAAGAGCATAACACCAACTGTTTGAAAAACATAGAATAAGTCGAACGTTAAAACATTTAAAGAAAAAAAATCAGTAATAATTCTGTAATCGGATCAAACATGGCATCTGTCTACTTAACCTCTGAACCTTTAAAACTCAAATGTATCTGTGAATTTGTTTTCAGTTTTTGATATGTATTTTTAATAGTTCGCTTCCTATTCTGGTATCGGTTTTACTAGCACAGCATTCTAGGCTTAGACATTCAAAGAAAATCTGATTAGATGTTGTTTTATAGACCAGGCAAAGGTCCCCTTTTAGTAAGAAGTCCTTGCTTGTTTGAAGGCTACAAAGTGCATAATTGTAGTCCGCAGTGGGTTTGATCACTGAGTCATGAAGGGCTGTAGTGATCTCCCTGGAGTGACTAACATGCACTATAGAATTATATGGTCAGCAGGTTCTACTATTCTGACTTTGATCGCTATTCACTGAACTGCTATTCTCACTAGATCTTTAACAATATATATATTTTTAATTGTACCATTTATTTTGTAATCCTAATCATTGTCCTTTTTAGCCAAGTGTCATGAAGCTCCATTTACTGACATTACAGGCAAGGTCATTACTATTAATCCAGGTGTACATTTTGTACATCTTGTACAACTTTGGCATCTTCATTTTACCCGTGTTGCAGTCCTTGGCATATTTGGTTGTTTAAAAGTCATTTCCCACTTTTGTGTCCGAGAAGAAGAAGAGTCCAAAAAGGTGTGGCCCTGCCACTACTAACCCCTCTCACTCTGAGTTGTTGTGTCCTATTGCTTAAAAACTATTTTACAGACTGAATAATATATGGTTTGACTTTTAAATTGTTAATTATTCCTTTAATGTTACAGTTCTTATTTCCAAAGCATATAGAAGGTCACTTCTTGCCTATTAGAACTTTTAATCTGCACTGCTCAGTTTAACTCGCACTGTTGTATTCTAGTTGGAGAATGGAACGTGACATCTTTTTCTGGTAAATTATGTAACTCATTGTCTTGGAATACTCTGAGCTAATCCATCTGTTGTGTAGCAAATTGCTTTCATTTTTATTTTATCAGATCCTTTTTGCAAACTTTTCTATCTTACATTATGTGATATTTCTTGTTTTCACACCAGTACAAAATCTGGGCTATACAAGATGTTATTAATTTCTGATCTACTTGGGTGATTCCTTGGATAGACTGTAGTTAACACTAGACACTTGACAGATCATTCTTCAATCAAAGCAATACTGTCATTCTAGAGAGAACCCACACTTTTTATAGGATTTGGCTCAATTAGTCCTGCCTTGCTCATTGACAAGAAAATGAAATAAGAAGAAAGCTAAGTTATTATTAATCTGCTGAGGACTGTTATAGAGAAGGACATTTTATTTTGTTATTCACATTGCCCCCATTGGACAAAGCTCATTTATAGGGAGTACCTTGGACTAGAGTCCAAATGTAAAGAAAACAAAGCTGGGTAAACCACAGTCTATGTATATGTAATAGAAGTGAATTCAGTGGCATATTCCCTAAAATCCAAAAGAAGGTATTCCTGGAAGCCTAAGCTAGGTTGCTTCTGCACTAGGAAGACAGTAGTTCTTCATAGGGGGTGTATATAGTTACATGCCCAAATTTTATAATACCGGTTCGCCAAGACATTTAGACAGCTCTGACAAAAACATGTGGTACTGAAGCCCTTGTCCAGTACTCATGGAACAGGAGTTTTAGTTGGTGTGTTAGGTGTCTGGTGGAATCATTGTTAACTGGCCAAAAGATAGATTGTTGCCTTAGAGTCACCTTGTTTACTTCTCCTTTGAACCTGAAGGGGGACTTTTTATGGAAACTGTGGATTTTGCAGGACAAACCAAGGGCCACAACTATTGCAAAGTTCTGGAATTCACTTTTTGCTAAAAAAGAAGGTCATTCTTGCAGAATTTGGATTGTTTGTGTTTTTAGATTTAAGATAATTGTTTTATACACCTGTTAAAGGAAACATTATTTTTGTACTAAAATCTCTGGGCATTTGCCATTTTTCATGTTGTTTGCACAATGCAACTGCCCAATTAGGGACTTTTGTCCACCATAAAGAAGGAATGAAATATAGTAACCTTAAAATGGATGTGAGAAGGACTACAAAAATACTTCAAGCATTGTTTCAAAACTGATATGGAGCTGATCTGCCTGACATCTCCGCACTGCGATATTGTTAGACTCACACTGCGGAACAACAAACAGAGAGGGAGGCAGCATACAGTGTTTCTCACGGTCAAGCTCTCAGAAGCACGATAATTTGAATCTTACACTCGGGATCCAAAAATGGAGAGCAAATAGCCAGCAGCCAGGCTGCATAAGTGCTGCACAGTGTCCAGTCCGTGTAGAGTTCAGAGTGAGAACTCTGATATGCAGGGGCTAAATCACTCAAAATAGTCCTGGATTTTCTGTCTGGAGATTAAAAAAAAAAAAAAAAAAGTTTACATAATTTGTTCAGAGTCAGCCATTAGAGCTTGCAACAGCTCTAATTATGACATTTGGGAGCTTGACCCCTACGCCCCTCATTGTGTGAGGGGACTTTTTCTTGCACACCCCATGGTTACAGAACTACAGTGAAAGGTAAGTCAGCATACCCATTCACACACCCAAACAGATAGTAGTAGGCTTTATCAGATTTCACTTAATTAAGCACTTGATGAAGTAGTCACCTGCGAAAAATAGACAGTGAAATGACAGATCGCCTGAACAAAGGGAACCTGATATTGGACTCAACAGATAGAAATATTTAGGATTACACTATACCTTAGCTGTAACCTTCTATAAATTAGTATTACATTATACCTGAGCTGTATCCTTCTATGAATCAGAATTTAAATTAAGTAATGGAGAAATAAAATCAGATGTAGATATGTGGGATAAACTCTTACACTGTTTGAAATTTTCTGTTACTAAAATGAATGCATTTTGAAGTATCTTCTTCGTAAACAGTGTTGTAGAAGCTAGTTTATATATTTGGATGTAACTGTTTCTTTCATTTGTAATGTTTTGGCCATGTGGCCCCAGTCGTGTTTGCGAAGGGTCCTTGGACCAACTCAGCTGGTTAGTAAATGCCAAATTAAGTCTTTTTTTGATATCCCTGAGGTGGATGCCAGACACAATAGTGACTGACACTCCTACGTACAGTCATAAATGTGTGAATCCTGGAATTTGCATTTAAAGATTTAAGTTATTGTATCCTGGAGGTTCTTTTGTATAAGTAGAAAGGGTGAGGGTACACGGGCTTACCTCCACTTAGAAAAGTTTTTTTCTAGAGATGTTTTTATAAGCAAAACTGTTTTTGGAATCAAGTATTTGCAATCTTTTGTGATTGCACTTGTAACAGCTGACCAAAGAAAGACTTGCAGTTTAATTAGGAAACTCATTCAAACATTTTTACACTTCGCAAAAAATTAACACTTGTTTTTAGAAAAGTAAGAAACCAAGGTTTGACACCTATCCTAAATGCGTCTAGGATACCTCAAATTCCCAGATTTTAGGAAATATATTTAATTGATCATTTTACCGAATTGTCAAAAGTTATCACATGTAGTAAATTTCATAAAAGCTGGTATTCATCTTGAGCTAAAAGTCTTCATTCTAGATGGATATATCTTAAATGATCAAACGACCAGAAGATCAAAGACTACATAACCGAAGACTATAAACATCGAATACTATTTTCATCAAATTTTAACTCCTCAAATAGTATTTGTTGGCCAACCACTAAAAGAATTACATGTCTGATTGGGAAAATGTGAAATAGTTATAGTATGTTATAGTATACAAAGAAAACCAGATGTTATGCTCTTTTGACAGTGTAAAAATATTCATAACTGACTGTTTCATTAGTTATAAATAAAGTATGCATGTATGAAATTGACATTGAAAACTTGTTTATGTTTAATTATATAGGGTAGAACAAGTTAAACGTATGTACTTGTTATGTTGCAAGTTAATATAAATAGCTATCACTGTTTAGCTGTGATGCATATAGGGCAATTTATATTTTGCTAATATGATTGATGCAGTTCAGATTGTACCTGGTGTGTTAGGATCTGTTTATCAGACTGTAAAATCATAGAGAGCTAAAGATGTACTGCATATGGACGGCTATGAGTTTGTTTGGCTTTTCTCGGTTAGGGGTCGCCAGGTATGAGTATAATCTTGAAAAGATGGTGAGGAGTAAAAAAATATTGGTGTTGGCTAAAGGGTAAAGCTATAAGTAAATGTATAGCTGATGGTGAGGAGCTTTTAAAGGCAGTTGGACATCACCATGGATGTGACCCCCACTAAAGCAGAAAGTACAAAGCTTATAGTGAGTTAAAAGCAAGGGTTTCCTTATGTAGAGACACCCCATGTTTGGTAGTAGCTGATGTAGTTGGTAGATTGTTAGAAAGTGCAGTTGCATTGTGTAGCAGAAAGGTAATGTTGCTGCAAGTAAATCACTTTAGACAGAAGTATATGTTTTCCCGTTTAAGTCATGGTGTACCACCAAGTAGAGTTTTTCCTCACAAGACTGTCAGTTAAAGTCTGGAATATTTATGCAGAAGTGAATGGCTGATATACACATTAACATGCATGTGCTAGTTTTCTCTGTTAGGGAAGATCTGAAAGATTTGTGTACATTACCCACATGACTTATGGATGGTATTTTTTTTTAACAAAAGGTTCTTTATGTAGACAGTTATACAGTGTGCATGTGTTCATATCATATGGCGGTTCTATGAAGTCTGTTCCCTTGGTTTATTTTTTTATGACTAGAAAATCCTTAAAAGCATATAACTATATGTGGCAGTGTATTTTCCATGTACTGGCTACATGTGATCTTACTGCAAATGTTCGTTATATGGTCTGAAGAAACGAGGTGCATTATTGTTTTTGCAGGAAAATTAAGTTTTACCAGTGTTTTTAGAACTGGTTAATACATTCCCAAGTGAGAGTAAAGACAACCTTACATATTTCACTGATGTTTATTTGTTAGGGCATCCCCATAAATTCAGTAAATGGACCACAACTAATGCAATATTTCTACCTTTATAGCCTATTAAATTTTGGAATGTGTCTTGTTTAAATGAGCTATGCTTGCCACAAACTCAGAATAGTGTTGAACCTTGGCACCATAGAGTTTTTTGTTTACTTGGTAAAAGAATTTCAGAGATCCCTTTTGTTACATCAGTGCTTTCTAGGGAACAAAATAGGGTCGATGAGCTGTGTTTGCAACTCTCTGTGGGTCGTCCTCCTTCCTTAAAAAGTGTAGCCTTGTAGAGAGGCATAGGCAATTAAAACAAGTTCTTGATAACCAACACGAATATGGGTACAGTGCTTTCTAACAGCTGTTGCTCTTCTTTTGAAGGTGTAGTGATTCACTGTACCTTCTGCCTTTTTGAACCACGTTTCAGTATTAAATTTTAAGGTAGTGTGTTATAGGACTGAAAGGTAGTACAGTATTTGTGTTTTGTGGGTATTGCTTGGTTTATTACTTGTACACTATGAATGTAAATTTCTAGTGCCACGGTCATGGTGACTCCAATGTTAAGGTTGCTGTAATACTTGTATTTCATATGTACTTATGTGATGGGGATTTTTCTTGTAGCCCTAAGTTTTGTTGTTTCACTGAGATGCAATGACGTCTGAGCTGTTGTTCCCAAGAAGCCTGATTAAAATTCCTTGCTTCTGCAAAGGATCGACAGGAATGTGGTGGCAACTGCCACCAAGAAGGAGATTTCTGAGAAGAGGTCTTGGATCCATCACCCAAATAAAGAGTCTTGGGCTTTGGACCATTTAGGGAAGTGCTCCTATTCCTCAGCTGCATTCATGTTGAGGGAACTTAATTACCTGTCACAGCTGGCCTGACTGCAGCATGGCCTGGTGTTTTGAAGTGTTGAGGAATGATAAGACACAGCAGTCTTTGCAGAATAAAAAGATGTTGGAGACTCCATTGTCTACCTCTTTCTGTAACCAATGTTTCCATGAGGCTTATTTCCAGTGCAGCCGATTGAGTTTCCTGAGCTGCTGGCTCTAGCATTGCCATGTGTTGCCACACTTGGATGTGATTATGCAACTTCATGGGGTCTTATAACTAATGCCCCGTTTGATGGCTCTTCTGTAACTAGCAATGATCAAGACCTGGAGATGCTGTCTGTTGTAGGAAGGTATTTTGCTAACCCTCAGCAAAAATTTTCAAGGAATCAGAAGGGGGGACAAATGTCTCTTTTTCTAGAAGTGGCAGCAGTCTTCTCAAGATGCTCCTTCAGGGGGTTCCCCCTGAGGGCAGGGGACCATAATGGATGCTTCCCACTGAGCAGGGGTGGTCTGCAGAATCAAGGTTTCCATGGATTCTTCTCTGGTGGGCCCTTTCAGTGGCCCTGAAGAGTTGCCCAAATGTTCTTGGTCTGCAGGCAGTTGTGGGTTGCTTAGCTCTTCACCCAGAAGCCTGGGTGGCCATCACCTCCTGACATGTGAGTGGTAAGAGTTATATTCAGAGGCTATTCAGTTCCCTTTTTAGAAATTCCAAAGTTTTGTTACAAACATTTTCCAGACATTCAACCTCAGCAGAGACTGCAAGCAGTGTTAAGAGATTTATAAGCTGCTGGCAAACCGAGACCTCCAAGAAGTCCCACCAAACCTGTTAGGATCTGGGATCTATTCAGGATTCGTTTTGGTACCAAAGGAGAAAAAGGACCTCAGGCCTATTTTAGATTTATGCAAACTGAATCCTTCCGTGAAACGGACCAAGTTCTGGATGGTCGTGGTGCAGTATATTTTATCTTTGCTAAGGAAAGACGATTGAATGTGCTCGACAGTCCTCATCCTGTAAAGATAGAGAGGTGCTCCAGGAGGTTCCTGTGCTTCTGCCTTGAGCAAGCGGTATGAGACTGAATAGAGCTGGAGTGCTGCCCGACTGAAAGAACTCCAGCTCTATTCAGTCTCATACCACTTGCTCAGAGGTGACCTGTGCCTGACATATAAGGCCATGTCAAACCCAGATTTGATGAATATGCTTCACCTCAAAAAATCTAGATCCCTCAGAACCACAAGGGCGGGAGACTTAAACCTTGACACGGTTATAAATAGAACGTGCTGGAGGGACAGATTCATCACCCAGAGACTCCCTATGCTGTGGAACAAAATCCCGGTACATGTGAGGCAGAGCACCTCGCTGGCCTTGTTCAAGAGGAATCTTGACTAATGGATGGGAGATCGCAGATATACCCCAGGGATTACTTCAGTGTCACTACTTGACAGAGGCACAGAAAAATGATAGGCATAGTTTTTATTCAAACTAAAGGGGTGGCGAAAGCCACATAACTATGGGCTAGGCTTATAAATGCCCTTGGGCAGATAGCCTAGTATGAACCTATGAACTACTAGTTCAGGGCCCTGCCATCCAGTCTCACCACTGCCCCTCCGGTGTTCACCAAATGCATGGCAGTAGTGGTAGCCTGGATCTGGCTGCAGGTATTCCAGGTTTTCCCTTACCTGGATGAGTGGCTGCTCACTGCCTCGCACAAGAGCACTATTGATCACGGCCAGGGATACCTTATTGCACCTGTGAGATGACTTGGACATTGCAGTCAGTTATCTAAAGTCTATCCTACAACCTGTTCAGATATTAGAGTTCATATGTTTTTACTTGGATACAGTCAATCAAATTGCCAAGCTCACAAGCTCCAGAGTGATCATCCTTCCTTCTCAGGCATTGTTGGTGCTTGCATTCTTGAAGAGTCCAGCTCATGCAGTTTTGAAACTATAAGGTCACATGGCAGCATCTGTAGGATTGGTTCCTGTAGCCAGGTATCATATGAGTGTTCTGCAGTGGACCGTGGCGGTACAGTGGCCTTTCCTGACTCACCCAATGGACTTTACGGTTGACAAAGGTATGTTGCAACTGAATTTGCTGGTTGTTGCAATCTCCTTTAGTGACCAGTGTGAGATCATTTGTCCTTCCCTTTCCTTCAGCCACGGTCACCACAGACACCTTCCTTCTTGGGTGGAGGGGCATTTTGAGGGGAGGATGGTTCGTGTCCTGGTCTTCTGCAGAGGACAACATCCACATCAGTGTCCCAGAGATGAGAGCTATCCTGCTGGCATTGCAGGCTTTTCAGGATGTCCTCCAAGAGGTTTGAGTGTGACAAAGACTGACAGTACATCTGTGGTCTGGTATGTCGACAAACAGGGGAGGACATGTTTTTATCCTCTTTGTTGAGAGGCCATGAAGGTTTGGCAATTGGAAATTTCCTCTTAGCAGTTTCTGGTTGCAGCGCACCTCCCAGGGAAGTCCAACATTTGTCCAACAGCCTCAGCAGAAGCATTCTGCTTCATCACGAGTGGTGTTTAAATTTGAGAGTTGCTTCTTAGATTTTCAGATGCTGGGGAATTCTGTGCTGCATCCTGTTTGGCTCCCTGTACAACACCAAGTGCAGCAGCTATTATGCCTTAGTTCCTGCTCAAGGGAAGTTGTACAGAGAGGCTCTGCTATTTGCTTGGCCCCTGGGACTCCTGTATGCTTGTCCCCTAGTTCATCTGATTGTAAAATTTCTCCAGAAGGCAGCCCATTGCAAAGCGACTGTGATCCTCTTAATACTCTTTTTAGGCCTCATCAAGTGTGGACCCCTTCTTTTGGCCTCTTTTGAAGTACCCCCCTTGGGTACTGGATCCCATTCTGGATCTCACTTCTCATCCATGTAGTCTGAATACTCCCCCAGTCTTCAGTACCTCAAGTTGACCGTGGTTCTCCAATTCCTTGATGGCCAGAAATCCCAAGCTTTCCCAGGCTGTAGTTCACATCTTGTTTCCATCTCATAAGTGTTCTAGTAAATGGAGACAATTTGCGATGTGAGCAGAATCCCGTGGATTCTGTTCTTTTCTGCTCCTTTAAAATCTGTTGTTAGATTTTCTTGCCAAGTTGTTTCAGTCAGGTTCTAGTTTTTTACCATTAAGATGCAGTTGGCAGCTATTTCTAATTTTCACATTGACAGGGATAATGCTCATTGGGCTGCTTTTAAGATTTCCAAGGCTTTTCTCAAAGGTACCTTCCTCCCTGGGATTTGCCATTTGATTTGTAGGTCCTTGCAGGCCCTCCTTTTGAACTATTGGCATTGTTAGACTTGAAGTTATTGTCTTGGAAGACTACTTTTAGTGGCTGTTATTTCAGTAAGGATGGTTTTGGAGTTACAAGCTCTTGACTCTTCACCTCCTTATTTAGTGTTCCATAAATACAGGGTTTCTCTCCACTTGAATCCCTCCTTTTTGCCTAAAGTGGCATAGGAGAATAATCTTAACAGTTCATCTTCCTGTGTTTTTCCTCAATTTTTCCAACAAAGGTGAATACCTTCTGGATTGTTTGGATGTGCATAAGCAATTGAGATTTTATTTGGATGGTACCAAGGCTTTTACAAAATCCAGTCAGTTATTTGTTTCCTTTTCAAAATCTAGGCTGGACATACCTGTGTCTAAAGTGACTTTATCCAAGTGACTGTCAGACTGTATTTCGTTTTTGTATTCATTGAGAGGCAAGGCCTTGGAAAGCAAGCCTAGATGTCATTCTAACAGAGGTATGTCTACTTTTTTTTAGAGTATCACTGGATGAAGTTTGTGCAGCTGTGACTTAGATGGGTTATCACACTTTTGTTTCCCATTATAACCTGGATGTTCAGTCAAGATCCAGGGCTCCTTTTGGCTTCACTGTGTTGTGGAATATCTTTTGGAGGATTTACATGTGGCTGGGGACTCTGTCCCACAGGTTGAAACCAGATGGAGCAGACAGAATTAGATATGAAAGCTGTATACTTACCATAATGATAAATCTGTGTTGCCATCTTCATCTGGTTCAACCTTCCCATCTCCTGCTCCCACCTTCGCTTGTTATGGTGAACTTCCCTATCTGAGGTGGCTGAACAATAGAGGTTGTCCATTCCTTATTCTTGGGAGTCCTGCATCCTCCTTTGGTTTGGGCAGTTTGTTTTAGCTTTGAGCTTGCCCCATGTAAGCAACCCCCTATCTGAGGGGTAGGGTAAGGTGCAGAGGGTTGTGGATAAGGGAGGCAGAGCCTGGTGGGTTGGAAGTCTGAAGGAATTTTCCGGTGTCAGATCCGAGTCTGATCTGATAACCCACAGGTTGAACCAAACAGAGACGGCCAGCATGGATCTGTTGTTACAGTAAGTACATAACTTTAGTTTTGCTGATGTCAGAATTGATAGTTCAGTAAAGGTGTTTAAACAAAAAATGGCAAATGATAAAATGGGCAACACCACGTTTCGTACCTACATGCATGCATGCATATATATGTGTGTGTATGTGTGTATGTGTGTGTGTGTATGTATGTATGTATATATATATATATATATATATATATATATATATATATATATATATATATATATATGCACATACAAAGTGGATTTAAAAAGTGCACACACCCCTGTTAAAATGCCAGGTTTTTGTGATATAAAAAAATGAGACCACAATAAATCATTTTAAAGCGTTTCCCACCTTTAACGTGATATATAGTGTGTGTGTGTGTGTATGTATGTATGTATGTATATATAGATATATATATATATATATAGATATATATATATATATATATATATATATATATATATATATATATATATATAGATATATAGATATATATATATATATCTGTTATGTAGGTATGTATGTATATATACTGTCTGTATGTATGTATGTATGTATGTATATATCTGTATCTATACATATACAAACAGTATATATACATACATACCTACCTAACAGATACACACACACATATGCATACCTATAACTATCTACATATAGATCAACGAAGAAACCAGCTATCCAGCAAGGCTGAAGAATAAAAAGTCTTTAATACACAGGATTAACGCTTTCACACAAATTGTGCTTCATCAGATCACATGACAGAGCAATAAAAAACATTAAATAGTAAAACACTTATATCAATTAACCAATAGCCTATTGCAACCAATTACTGATGTATATTTCAGAATTGGTTTTAAAGGTATAGAGACATTAAGACCAGGCAGTTTATCTGCCTGTAATTTTACAATCCATCTGGTTTCAGCAATTTCACGTCTGTTATTAAAATCACCATGTCTTTTGTTAGAATATAACAATTGTAACACAATAAGATCAAAAGTATGATCAGAAAAAACAGAAATATGTTTAGCTAGGGCATTGTGTGCTTTTTCGTCTAATATCACCCATATGCTGAAGGATGCCTTCCTTAAGCATCCTAACTGTTTTCTTCACATAAAATGAGGTGCAATGTTTACATCTAGCCAAATATATCAGGCCTTGAGACTTACAGTCAGCATAAAAATTGGGTTTAAACAAAAAAATCAAGAGTCGGATGCTGAAATTCAGCCTTGGTTGAAATATAGCAACATGCGTTCCAACTTCAGCATTGATGAGTGCCCTTGCGTTCAGAGAACAAAGGAGGTCTAAATGTAGTTTTGTAACACAATTGTCTCTTGAGACATAAACCCAGTTATGTTTATCACCTACCAAAGACTTAATTTTATCATCGGAGAGTAATATGGGCCAAAATTTATTAACTGTGCTACAAACCTGTTTCATGTTGTTACCATAAGTCAATGATAGTCTAACATTATGACCAGTTATATTGTTGGAACAGGATTTCTTAGGCACATATGAACAATTAAAAAATGGGTTACCTTTACTTCGTCTCATCGAGACAGTCTCATTTTTTTTAGTATTCAGTTCATGTTGCTTATAGCCCCTAGCCAAAAAATCATTACTTAAAACATCCATAGCATCATAGCATTCAGTATCAGCAGTGTGCAGGCGCAATATTCTAAGGTATTGACTTTTAGTAATATTATTAAAAACATGCCTGGGATGCATGCTGTTAAAATGCAAAAAGGCATTTTTCCTACATGGTTTTCTATAAAGGGAGGTATTCATGACACCATCAGATAGATTAATTCTTATGTCCAAAAAATCAACAGTAATTTCTGGTAAATAGGTGAATCTCATAACCCTCCCACAATATAAAAGTGCCATCCACAAAGCATTTGTAGAACAACAGCTGTGTGGAAAAAGGATGTCTAGAGAGGACTACCTCGCGCTCCCATTCCGCCAACACTAAGTTGGCGTAACTGTTAGCGCAAGGAGTCCCCATCAATTTGCTTTGAATTATTCCAACACTACTGTTGATTTTTGCACCTCATTTTATGTGGGGAAAACAGTTAGGATGCTTAAGGAACGCATCCTTCAGCATATGGGTAATATTAGACGAAAAAGCACACAATGCCCTAGCTAAACATATTTCTGTTTTTTCTGATCATACTTTTGATTTTACTGTGTTAAAATTGTTATATTCTAACAAAAGACATGGTGATTTTAATAATAGACTTGTAACTGCTGAAGCCAGGTGGATTGTAAAATTACAGGCAGATAAACTGCCTGGTCTTAATGTCTCTATACCTTTAAAACCAATTCTTAAAAAACGAAATATACATCGGTAATTGGTTGCTGTAGGTTATTGGTTAATTGATATGTGTTTTACTATTTAATGGTTTTTATTGCTCTGTCATGTGATCTGATGAAGCACAATTTGTGTGAAAGTGCTAATCCTGCGTATTAAAGACTTTTTATACTTCAGCCTTGGTGGATGCCTGGTTTGTTCGTTGAATTACTATGCTTTACTTCCTACTGGGTAACCCTTGGTTTTCTTGGACGCATTTTTTTATTTTTTTAATTTTGATATATATATATATATATATATATATATATATATGTGTATATGTATATGTATGTATGTATGCATGTGAATACATATATATTATATGGGTCTCCTGTTTGTCGAAAACTCCACAGAAGGATGGAAGGATGAGCCAGCCCTGAGCCCACTTCATGGTGCAGCGGTTAGCATTGTCACCTCACAGAAAGAGGTTCTCCCGTTCTATTCTCAGCTGGAGCGCTTTCTGTGTGGAAGTCTGCACGTCCTCCCCATGGTCTAGTGACATTAAAGACATGCGGGTAAGTGCGTGCGTGAATGGGTGTGCCTTTCATGAAGGTTGGGGATCAGGCTGGCAACTCGGCACCGTAAAAAATCCACTGCCAATCATTAGCGGACCGGAGTTCCGCTGTGGCGACCCCTAACCAGGAAAAGCCGAAAGACATTTTATATATAAAATAAATAAATGCTGCTCCTTTTCTTGCTTAGCAACTAAACATCAATGCTTTATCAAACTTGCTGGTGTCCTGCAGACTAGGGTATCATTAGAGAGACAGGACTTTAGTAGATAGCCCTGCAGACTAGGTTATCATTAGAGATGTGGTTTACTAGATAGCTTTTGTAACTTAGCATTACTGAAATTTTTCTTGAAGCTGGTTGTCATCATCAACATCTTTTTTTCCTGTTTTGTACATGGGGTCAGGGTGTTGTGTTAACTGTCGCCATCTCTCTTGATTTAAATTCACACTCATGCCCATTTAGACACTCGTACTGTTGCAGATCTTCTCTTACAATCCGTCCACTTCTTTGCTGGATGCACTCCTTTCCTCTTACCTCTTCCTACCTGTACCAAGTCTTCTTTACCACATTGTCTTCTGCTTTTCTTCACATATGACTGGACAACCGTAATCTGTTCTCTTTGATCTTTTCTGCAATTGGAGCTGCTTTGCCTTCTGCTCTTACGTCCTCATTTCTTCATCTGTCCCACAGTGTGCATCCTACCACCCATCTCAGGCACTTCATTTCCATCACCTTTCTTTTCTGCTGTGTCTTTACTGCCCAGGTTTCTGTAGAATACAGTAGTACTAGTTGCACCTCTGTCTTGTACACCTTACTTTTCAGCATCTTTGGCATTCTTCTGTCATAGACTACACCTGACACTTAGTGCCAGTTGTCTGCAGCCCCTCTAATTCCAGCTTTGACCTCTTCAATCAGACTTCCCTTCTCCTCAACCACCCCTCCCAGATTCTTCAGGCTATTAACCTATTCCACTGTCTTCCCTTCTACCTCAATTCTCAGCTTCTTCTGATTTCTCCAATTTGCTGCTATTACTACTGTCTTATCTATACATCTGTATTTTTATCTCATGTACCTTCAGTTTTGTGTTCCATTCCCTTTTCCTTTGCTGAGTTCTTGGTCAGAGTCTGCCCGTAATGCCACATTGTCAGTTGTATCATCACCAGTATGAACAGCAGTAGGCTCAGAGTTGAACCCTAGTGCACACCCATTCCCACTGGAAACCCTTCTGTGAGACCGAACACTGTTCATAATTGAGTTATTGGGTCCTTGTACATAGCCTGCACTAATTCTACCAATGTTTCTGGGGCTTCAAACCACCACAGTACTGCCCAAATCAGCTTTCTCGGGACCTTGTCATATGCTTTCTCAGTTGGACTCTTTCATCATCTCTAACTTCTTCTCTCAACTATCTGCCTCACTTGCAAACATCAGGTCAGTTGTGCTGCATCCTGATCTGATCTGAATTGCTCATCTACCATCTTACATTCTACTACTCTGCGTATCCGTTTATCAGTTACCCTCTCCATAACTTTCATGCAATGTGACAGGAATTTTATGCCTCTGTACTGCCCACAGTTGTGGATGTTCCCTTTTCTTCTTGTACACTGGCACGGATATTCTTATTCTGCACTCATCTGGGATGCATCTTTCTCTCCACACTGCTACGAGTACCCAACATATTATCTTATCTTATATCTGCTGTGACATCATCTGAGCCTGCTGCTTTCCCTGACTTCATTTTCCTTAGTGCTATTCGTACTTCTTCTAGGGTGGGCTCTTCTTATTCTCCTCTCATCACAGGCTGTGTCTGGGGCAGTTAAACTTCTGTGGAGTTTTCTTCATTCAGAAGCTGCTGGAAGTACTCCTTCCATCTGTCTTTGATGTCCTGCACTGGTGAGCAGGTTGTAGCTGGCATCCATTATGAAGGGTGTCTGACTGTCTTCTTTTATCTTTCTGTCTTTGCCTTTCATCCTGATATAGTTTCTTTGTGCCACCTACTGAGTCATTTTTCCAGAAGCTTATAGAGTGCCTTTGACACCCTGTTCTAGGATGTTGCAATTCCTTTCTCAGCTTTTTTTGCTAGCCAGCCAGTACTCCTTCCAAGTCTGTTGGTGTTTTTAGTCTCCCATGTTTTCCTGCACTACTACTTTCTTTTCTTGAAGCAGGTATCCTGTATCACGTAGTTGTGGTTTAGATTATCGTGACAAATAAGATTCTAGAGTGTTATGAGAGATGCTTTTTACTTGGAAATATGGCGTAGGTTAAAGCAGTTGTGAAATAGCCAATGTGTAGGTAGGAGGCGTGCATAAAGGCAGCTTGTAGTTCGACATTTGCATTATGTTAAGACAGCTGGTGGGTATGGCATTCTTTTCTCTGAGCATGTAATGTGTAGCTATCTTTCCATATGGGTTTTATATGTAAACACACACACACACACATATATATATATATATATATATATATATATATATATATATATATATATACACTCTGTAAGCTAAATGAAAATGTCCTGCCGTTGGGTGGAGTTCTTGAGAGTGTAACAGATTGTCCTGCAGAGAACAGCTCATGTTGACAAGGTTGCTTTTGCAATCGAGGAAAAGAATTTAGCTGTAAGCTAACAGATAAGGAAGGAATAAGTTTGTGTTGAAATATGTACATTTTCTGCTGGATTCCATCTGCCTAAAAACAGAGACACATGATAAAAGAAATACAAACTATGTAAGATCAGAATTTGGAATGTGGACTTGCTTGCTTTATGAAAATGAACTGCTAAGACTTGGGCTTACAACACGTGCAAGCCCATGTGTTTCATTGCGTGTGTTTGTAGTGTGGTATATATGCAAATAGAATAGATCACAAATAATTTGTGTCCTGAGTATTAATTCAGTTATCTTCTTGCTTGTAATTTGAGTGTGTTCTACTGTTATCCCACCATTACCCATAACAGTTAGGTGTCTGATGAGTATGTTTCTCATCTGGGAAGGGGGAGGAAGAGGTTTGATGTGGTAGAAGAAGTACACATGAAGTTCAGACAGCAAAATGTGTCCGAAGACAACAAAGGTAATACAAAATCCATACATCAGCAGCCCACCCATTAGAACGTGAATTTAAGAAAAGAAAATTCATAACAAGATAGGTGAGGTCAAGGACACAGCAGAAGTGAAAATTGTAGCCACAAACTGACAGAACAATTTTTGGGAAATATAGCCTTATAAAGCTGATTGGAAAAGGTATGTACAGCGTGAGATAAACTGTGAGACTGTGAGATACCTGGCTGTTGCAATGTTATACAGTCATATGCAGTGTTAACTGCATTAGTAAATTCTGTACCATAAGTGTTTCCTGTACTCAAAAGATGTATGCAGTGATACAAAATATGTAGGTTTAAAAGGAACATCAGAACTGCAAAACTTGATGTTTTACCAACATGCCGATTGTTACATCTTTCCTACAAGAAAACATAAAGTTAATAACATATATATGTTGAAGTAACTAGGTATTGAAATTACATACATAATGACCGAAGTGATGTTTGTCATAAATTTCACTGGTATGAGTACTTAACAAGAAACAAAAATGCCGAACTTTTCTTAAAAGAATTGGGCAGAATATGTGAACTAGGTCATCTGAAGGCTGTCAGATTTAAATTTGTCTTAGAGCTTCAGATGAGTAAGCTAGATGCCAGAACTGTTGTGTTCTTTGCAAAAAAAAAAAAAAACTGAGACCAAGAGTAACCTGGCTGCGTGGCATAGAGGGATGGAGCCATAATTATGACCCAGTTGAGTGGGATTCGATTAGCTGTTTTGGTGCTGAACTATTTCTGTGTGTGTGAGAGAGACGTGAAGTGGTGGAGCAGACTCAACTGTGTCAGGAGCAAAAGCGGGGGCACACACACAGACCTGTGACCATAGAAGACGGGCTGTGATGCCCAGCAGTAAGACATGAGCATGCTTACTATAGGGGCTTCCCAGCACTGACCATCCATTGCACAACCACCTGTAGATTGCCAATGCATACATAGGAGAGTAGGGTGCAAAATAAAGAAAAATTGCAACTTGCTTCCTTAATGATTATGGCCAAAGCTTTTGACACAATTCCATGGTCAGACGTAGTAGAAAAGCTAAATAAAGTGGGAATAAACCCCTTTGTCACCTGCTGGATTGCCATCTGTCTCAGACATGATGCAGGAAATCAAATAAGGGAAGTTACCTCCACAAAGAGACCAGCCACCAGTGTAGTCCCCCATGATTCTGTGCTGGTACCTCTACTGTTTGGCATTTAATTTTTTGAAGCAAAGTCATTACCAAAGAGCTCTGACTAAGTTTGAGATGACTGCAGGCTAGGAGCAGTTATCAAATCCCCAGATGACTTAACCATCCTGCAGGAAAGTTTGCTCCAAATAAACAAAGTCACGAACTGAAACAAGATGCCAAAAAATGTATTACTATATCCTTTGGGAAGTCATCTACTCCAGGGATCTACCACATTGACAATACACTCTTAAGAGATGACCTAGTTGTTTGTGATTTGGGAGCTTATGTGGATGGACATTGACCTAAATTTTGACCAGCATGTGTCCATTGTTGTAAGAAAGTTCTTCTGCATTGCAAAGCTTATAAACAAAAGGATTGTGTCTGCATCTAGTGATGTCATTCTCTCCATTTACTCTGCCTTCCTTAGGCCAGTCATTGAGTATAAACCCGCTTTGGCATGTCTCTTTCCAGGTACTTGCAACAACTAGAATGCTCAAAGAGATACTTTACTAAAAGGATACAAGGTCTAAACAATTGTCCTACATGGACTAACTCAAAGCCTCGTCACTATACTCTGTATCCTACAGACTGCCAAGAGGTGACCTGTCTCTAGTATACAAGACATGCTCTGAACAATACTGATAGAATTACTGCACATGAGCTAGTCAAATGGCACCAAGCAATACTATGTCTAGGGATCTAAACCTCTTCTGCAACATCAACAGGATGGTTTTGCAGGACAGGTGTATATCGCAGAGAATACTGCTGCTATGGAACAAACTTCCTATCCACATAATAGAAAGTTTATCCCTGTCCATATTTAAGCACAACTTAGATCTATGGATAAGAAACAGAAAATTTACCCCAAGACTGCCCCTGTATTACTAATGAACAGAGGCAGCTCCTAAATGCTTTAGCCCATGTATGGCTCCCCACAAATAATCTATGGTATGATTCCATGTATTCTTATTAGAGATTATATATAATTATCGACCATGGGATGGGTAAGGCTGATCTCTAACCAAATGGGATAGGTTAATCTGTGCACAAAAAGGAAAACTGGCTAGGCTTAAAATGGCCCTCCGGCAGCTACCCTAGTACTTATCTTTGAACTTATGATGTCCCCTTTCCGACCAAGGGAGGTATGGATGATGAGCAGGTGCTGGGGGCAAAAAAAAATGATGTATTTTTAATTCTTAGGGAAAAAATCAGTGAGAGAGTTATATTAAGGTGATGACTAGAAAGCCCATGCTACACAGTGCCACCTGCTGGCAGCAGTATTACTTGATTACCCATGACCCTTCATAAAGACATAGACATTTCAAGCATTTTAAGCTGACTGAAAAAAAAAAAAAACTCACGTTTATGGTTATAATGATTTCAAAACTTTAAAACAAAAACTATTTTCCCTTGTATTTGTCATGTTTTTTTAACAACAAACAGATGCTGCATCCTGTAAGACTTTTTCCTAAAGAATTAAAATGTATGTAAAAAAACTTGCTGCATATCCCTGTATTTAGACTTGTTTGCATGACATTAGGTTCATAGGTAGGTACTAGGCTATCGGCCCTAGGGCCCATACAAGCTTAGCCAAAAAATGTACCCTGGCTTTCGCCACCCAAGAAAATTATTTTCCTGTGCCCCTGTCGAGCGGAGCCACAGAAGTGATCCCCCAGGGTGAATTTCCCATTTCCCATCCAGTCATCAAGATTTTTCTTGAAGAGTGCTAATGAGGAGCTCTGTTTGACATAGATAGGTAGTCTGTTCCAGAGTATGGGAAGTCTCTGGGACAGGAATCTATCCCTCCAGCATGTTCTGTTTATTGTGGTGACAAGGTTTAGGTCCCTAGAGCGTGTAGCTCTGAGGGATTGGGATTTCTTTAAGTGGAGCATGTCCAACAGCTCTGGGTTTGACATAGCTTTGTATGTTAGGCAGAGATCACCCCTGAGTAGGTGATATGCGATGGAGTAAAGCTGTAGTTTTTTGAGACCGTCTGTATAGGGCATCTGTTTGAGGCCAGTAATCTTCTTTGTGAGGTATTTCTGTGGCCTTTCCAGTTGTTGTAGATGTCTTGTGAGGTACATACCAAAAGGGGCATTGTACTCTATAATGGGTCTAATGAGTGATGAGTAGAGGGGAATGACCTCTTTTTTTCTGGATGAGAATCCTTTTGTGATGAGATGAGCCATGTAGAAGGATTTCCTGACCACTGTGGCGATGTGATTATCAAAGGAGAGACTACTGTCCACCTGTTAACTTTATATTGTAGGTGTTCAGATCATGGCTGAAAAGGGTTGAAGGATGAGTTCGGTTACCCAGTTAAATATAAACAGATAAATAAGATTATAGTAATCTAATGATGGAATTACAAAATGCTGCTTATTGTCCTGTAACCTGATTATTTCAGAAACAGGACTCTGCATGTAAAATGTGTGCAAGAACAAACTGCTTTAATCAGTATATCCTTGCGTGAAGATGTGGAGTTAAAAGATAAAACTATTACTTGCAAAACTCTTGATTCTGAATTTTAGAGAAACAAAGAATAGGTACAGTTTATGATGCTTAAGATGTTGAGTATGGTACAGTATTTTTAAAGCAGAATGGAATGCAGTAAATATGTTTTTAAGAGTAACTTTGAATGGGAGAAAAAGAGACAGTCAGGTGGAATCCTTGAAAGTATAACAGAATATGCCGAAAAACAGTTTGTGCTGACATTTGTTTTGCAGTCAAGCTCTAAGCTGACAGAATGAAGTTGTTCACCCTAAAATGGGTACTGAAATCCATCTATCTAGTAGCAGACACACAATAATAAAAGAAAGTAAGATGAACAATATAAGAAAATACTTTGGATTGCGAAACTGCTATATGAAAATGTGCTGATGTGTGCTTTTGATAAGTGCTAGCCTAGTAAAAGAATTACATCATTGTGCATGTTTTTAAGTATATTAAGTCATCAGTGAGCTGTGTCTTAACAGTGTAATTTCTTTTTTGCTTGTCATTTGAGTGTGTCACACCATCTTTATTCCTCTATAACAGCTGTGTAGCAATTTATTTATGCTTTGTTTTATGATGTGAATACGTTCCTACTTTCATCTTGTCTGACAGTGTCTAGAAGTCCAGTTTTGATACATGCTACATTTAGGGACAGTACCAGCGAAAGATGTTCTGGATTCCATACAGTTGCCATAAGACAAGCTTTGGTGTGTGTTAAGTTACGTCCAACACGTTATATTCAAGGGAAGAGCACTCCATCCAAAAGCAAATTATGTTCATCATACTGATCGCTGCTGCAGTAGCTTTAGATACTATGGGTTATATCCTGCTAAAGATATAACAGCCAGACAGCTTCCAAAGGTTCAGAGCACCTTCCACATCCCCAAACCATTAGTTAACTCGAGTTGAGCTGACTATAAAACAAGTTTGGGTGCCAGGCCCTTCAGAGTTTCCTGTCATTGAAGACAGTGTTCAAGAATCAACAGTCGGCTTGTGCTGGTCTTTTGCTGGACAGATAAGTTCCCTTTGGGGAAAAAAAACCTTCCACATTATTAAAAAACATTGTTGTTTTAGTTTACTTTCCTGTTTAGGAAAGTTATTTTTAATGTAGACGTGTATGTTTCAACAGGCTGTTATGAGACTTAACTGAACTTTTAAATGGGAGTTCACTTGGTTTTTGTCAGTTTAAAAGTTGTTTAAAGTAAATGAAAGAAAACTGTTTAGTCTGTGGAGGAACTGTGTTTATTTTATTGTATTTCATTTTATTTTTTGGGCTGGTAGTGTTTTAAAGTGCTTTTTAATGTGTTTTTCTGTTAAAAAAGTGACTTTCAAAGACTTCAAACTTACTGACTTGTGCTGCTTGTTTTCCCTGGGAAAGAGGTACCATTTTTGACTTGACCATGGAACAAATGACTTGTTCTACAGTCAGTCCTTCATACAGCCACGAAAAGAAAACAGTTTAGCAAACTGGCTTTGCCACCACAGCAGGCTAATAGTTTGCCTTAAACGCAGGTGGGTGACTCTGCTGTGGTCATAGCTTTTACCTCAGACCACTGCTCTTTTACCCCTGATCCCTCTGGTATAGTGCCTACAGCCACTGTGGACTAGGTGTTGTGGCTATTGGCAGGGCCGGCCTTAGGCATAGGTGAACTAGGCGGCAGCCTAGGGCGCCGTAAAGGGCGCAATTTCTGTTAAATCTCTCTTTCCAGCATTACGCCCTTCCCCACTTCCGTAATTCATTCATTAGGTTTCACAGCATGATAGAATAACGTACAGTGCTAGCTATTCCATTCCCGCCCTCCCCCCCGATGAGTTTTCAGTGGCTGCTCTTGGTTGGCAGTAAAGCATCCAGTCAATGATGCTTTGATACCATGACGTCTATATAATGCAGCTCAAGCCCGCCTCTCATTCCTTTCTTCATTGCTGAGGCAGGCGCGTATCTATTGGCTGAGACTGAGTGGCATTACTTCCTGTTCTGTTCCTGATCGGTGACTCTCTGGACGGCATTGGCATGGATAATCAGTGTGGACTAGCTCCCTGTACAACACGCGGCGGGCTACCTAGTTGGATTTTCATTTTTTTTTCTCCTCGTGTCCCTTGTTTGCTTCCCTTGGCTTTTGAAGGTAAGTCAATTCAGAAAAATGTTGGAAGTTTGCAGTAAAACTAGAGAGGATCTGTCTGAAATGGAAATAATGATTTTTTGAATATTTATTTAATTTCATTGATTGCAATGCGTTATAAAGCGGATGTGTTCATCTGTCTCCGTGGAATTAATCTAAATGTCACCTTTCTGAATTCGTTGTTTACTTCACATAAAAAAAATAATTTTCCAAACTTATCATGACCAGATAACATTTCTACCAAATTATTGTCAAGACTTGTCTTGTTATTAACATTAGACAGATATCTGTCTGTGTTGCATTGTTTGTTTTGTGGCAGACTCAGACTTCCTATCAGTTTATTAAGGAGTCCGTATACCATTCTTGCTTGCTGGCGTATACGTGCCATCTCCAAGTTATATATCCTACTGGTCTTTGAACTGTGTGGGTTACTGGATCATAACAAAATTACAAACTGCTACTAGCCAGTAACTATTGCGCTCATGTTAAACTATGTTTTTGGAGGATCAAAACCTTAAGTGCAGTTCCAGCATGATGGATAATGAAGAAACTTCTAGAATTATATCAGCTCTAGGGAGAAGCAGGCAAATTAATTGGGAGAAAATCAGAGAACCACTTAACAGAATCAAGTTCTGTAAATATTAATAAGAAGTTGTTGTTTGTAGTTTCGGCTTTTCCCGGTTAGGGGTCGCCACAGCGGAACTCCGGTCCGCTACTGATTGGCAGTCGATTTTTATGGTGCCGAGTAGTAAAGGCATTATTACCAACAGCATCCTAATGGTTATTTTATTTAATTCACATCTAAAAAGGGTTTCTCGCTGATCTTGACATATGTAATTACTGTTGCATCTGCCTGTCATACCTAAATAAATGAGTCATGAGGATAAAACATATAAAACCTTTTCTAAAATGGGGAAATATTCTAGTGGGCTTGATGAGTTTCATCCTTGCTTCTTTGACAATGTTCACTGCTTAAAGAAACATCATTCTGTTTATATTGTTTTAATTTATTTTTACTCCAATCGATGGAAACTCTGTAATACAATCTCAGTGTATGAAAATGGAAGTATGCAGTACTTACTTTAGTATTATTTAGTCAGTATGATTGATTTCAAGTTTGTAAAAATATTATAAACACTTGTCTCAGAAATATCCTTTAATCAAAAATTGCCTGAATCCTTTTCCTGGAAATCTACACCAACATAGTTTTATTTACTGTATCCTAAACATGACACTATTCATTTAACAGCTTTATAATGCCATAGCTAAACTGGTTTTACATTGCATCAGTTTTTTTTTTCTAAACTTAGAATATTCACTAGCTGTCCTCCTCTAGATAACAAATTCTGAATACATCCTCAGATGCCTAAGTGAATAAGCCCTCTGTTTTTCTAACCAGGTACTTCTTTGTTTTAATACTTGGAAAAGAGGTTTATCTTAGCAACCTTTCACCTAGATACTAAGTCTTGTGTAGTTTATTGTTTGATGTGAATGTAGCTTGAGATCAAGTTGACCATAAAGTTATAAAAAGCACATTTTAAACTCTATACAGAACTTAAAAGAAAAACTGTCATGTAATTCATTATTTGTATAACAAAAGGTGACATAATTTTGTTTTGTAGGTGTCTAAACTCAGCATGACTAATTTTCCTGCAAAAAAATAAGCAAAAGACATTATTTTGTCGAAAGTATATACTAGATTCTGAGTGTGGAATATTATATTTCTTGTTTTCTTTTCTTTAGTTAAATAATTTGATTTGCATTTATTCATGGCTTTAATTTATAGGAATGCTTTAATATAGAAGTGGTAGACCCGCGGTAGTGGTGCTGCGGTAGCGTTGTCGCCTCACAGCAAGAAGTCGCGTTCGATTCTCAGCTAGAGCGTCTTCTGTGTGGAGGCATGCACGAATAGGCATGCCTTCATTGAAGGTTGTGCGTCAGGGCTGGTAACTCGGCGCGTAAAAATCCACTACCAAACATTAGCGGATCGGAGTTCCGCTGTGGCGACCCCTAACCGGGATAAGCCGAAAGACACAACAACAACTTTAATATAGCCCTCCTAGTCAGCCATTTCCATACATTTTCCTTTTCTTCACTCCTCATAAGAATTATCTTATGTCTGTCCTTTGCATTTTTTAACTCTAGTTCTGTTTTGATGCTTCCATCACTTAAGACTGCACTAAAGCATTTACTTTTGTCTCCTTGAAATAATACTTCCAAGTATCTCCCCTGAGCTGTGAGCTTACAGCTTCAACTTAATGTACACCACTCTTTTTTTAAATATAGCACTAGGCAAACATCTGTATTCCTTATGGCACTTGAAGGTTTCTATCATGTTCATTACTTCTTTCTTCAAAACTGTGTTTTGAAGTTCTAGCATGCCTTCATATAGCTTCTAATGCAGTCTCTCCACCATCTTTTCTCTTTCCTCGGTTACCAATTTCCTACGTCCTTTTGATGGTAAAGCCCCCTTATTCTTAGCACCTCTAAGTAACTATCAAGATGAAATTCTATCACCAGAAAGAAAGGAAATTAATACCTCAGGAACAACAACAACAAAAACAACAAAATGTAGCTTTTCTCACTTGTAACTCAAAATGTATTTCTTACAGAATACTGTTACTATATCAGTGGTATACATCTGTGCTGTTAGTTTTAGAGGAAAGGCCGGTTTCTCATTCTCTTGTCCGTGACAGTAATACATTTTGTATGTTGGTGACGGATCCACATTGTATATGTCATTTACAATCTTCCGGATGATTTTATAAATGTTACCCAGTGTCAGAATAGAAAAAAAAATTTTGATCAGTCAGAGGTTCAGAAAAATGATATTTTGTCATCCAATTCTTTTTCAAAGTATAATCACAATTTTATTTTTTTACTTCCATAATGTTCAACACCGGAAGTATACCCCTCACTGGTGAGATCAGATCACAAACTAATCTCGCTGGAGGTCCTCATCCCACCCCCACCTGAAATAAAAAAGACCACAGTAAAGAACTTCTCGAAAGCCGACTTCACACTTCTAAAGACTAGTGTGGTCTCCTTTAAGGCCCCCGAGCCGACGGAAAACAGTACTCAAGCCGCTGAATCACTTACAAATGCCTTCTACCAGCACCTGCAGGACTGCATGGATAAGGCAATCCCAAGCAAAACAAAGACTCTTTGTACCAAAGGCAAGCGTCCACTCTGGTGGACCCCAGCCATAAACAAACTCTACAACAAAAGGAGGAAGCTACTACAAGATAGAGCAAAATCCTTAAAAGGTAAGACACCCTTGATCACTATAAGTAAAACTAAGAGCTCTCATAAAATCATCCAAAGCAAATTTTGAGAGAAAAATAGCTAAAGACTCAAAAGACAATCATAAGGCCTTCTTTAGCTATGTTAGAAACCTGGAGGAAACTCCCAGATATGCTCAGAACTAGTTCAAAATGATGTGAAGATTACTGATCCTACAGACATTGCCAACATACTGGCTGACAGGTTCAGTGCAAACTTCTCCCCTCCCCAAAGGAGAGATATCTATACCAAGCGATTGCAGCCCCCCAAACATCTCCAACGCCCAAGTGAGAACTGCTCTCTCCAAAGCAAAAAACACAGCATCCATGGGACCTGATGGTGTCCCCGGCTGTGTGCTCCACGAACTCAACGAGGAATTAAACCCACAGCTAGGACAGCTGTTTAATCATAGTCTTACCTCTGGATACGTACCCAGGAGTGGCGCACTGCAACTGTGGTCCCACTTCACAAAGGCGGTGCCTCCACCGACCCTGGAAATTACCGGCCCATTAGCTTGACAAGCCTTACCTGCAAAGCCATGGAGAGGATCATAATGGACCTCATAAATAAAGACATAGGGAATTTGCAGACTTTGGATCCATCCCAGTTTGGCTTTGTCAAAGGCAGATCATGCCTTCTAAACTTGGTTGACTTTTTGAAACAGTCACCAAAGCCATTGATGCGGTAAAGGCAGTCCATACAGCCTACCTCGATCTGGCGAAGGCCTTTGATACAATACCCCACTCGGTATCATTGAAAAACTCATCAGCTTAAATGTTAACCCATACATCACAAGATGGGTTGCAAACTGGCTGAGTGACAGAACCCACAGGGTCAGAGTTGCTGGCGCCATGTCAGACTCAAAGCCTGTCACAAGTGGTGTACCACAGGGCTCAGTCCTGGGCCCACTCTTGTTTGGCATCTACTTTTCCAGTACAAGCAAACACAGGAGGGTTATGGCTGACAAAGTTTGCAGATGACTGCAAACTGGGCCATAGTAGAAAACACATCTGACACAGATATCCTTCAGAAGGGTCTCACAGAAAGCGGATAACTGGTGCCAGAGCCATGGCCTAAAGTTAAATGCCAAAAATGCATAGTCATACCCTTCGGGAAAAACAAGGTTACCCCTAGCTACCAAATAGGTGGCAATCCACTGAGTACAGAAGAAGTTATCAGGGACCTGGGGACCCAGGTTGATAGTAGTCTGTCATTCGACACCCATGTAGCTAAAGTAGTTAGGAAGACCTTCTACATTGCCCACCTTATCATGAAGGATTCTCATCTAGATCAAGGGAGGTCATAGTCTCCCTATACTCATCACTCATCAGACCAATGATTGAGTACAATGCCCCATGCGGAATGTATCTGACCCGACAGTTGCAGCAGCTGGAGAGGCCACAAAAGTTCCTCACCAAAAGGATAAAGGGTCTCAAACATCTGTCCTATGCTGCCCGACTGAAAGAACTCCAGCTCTATTCAGTCGCACGCTTGCTCAGAGGTGACCTTTGCCTAACATACAAGGCCATGTCAAACCCAGATTTGATGAATATGCTTCACCTCAAAAATCTAGATCCGTCAGAGCCACAAGGGCGGGAGACTTAAACCTCGACACGGCTATTAATAGGACGTGCTGGAGGGATAGATTCATCACCCAAAGACTCCCTATGCTGTGGAATAAAATCCCGGTATATGTGAGGCAGAGCACCTCGCTGGCCTTGTTCAAGAGAAATCTTGACCAATGGATGGGAGATCGCAGATATACCCCAGGGATTACCTCAGTGTCACTGCTCAACAGAGGCACAGCAAAATAATGGGTATAGTTCCCCATACTAAAGGGGTGGTGTAAGCCACAAAACTATGGGCTAGGCTTGTAAATGCCCTCGGGCAGATAGCCTAGTATGAACCTATGAACCTATGAACCTATGAAAAATGTAACTGCAGTATGGGTCCAGATTTAATTCCAGGAGTCTTTACTAACAGCACTATGGCAAAACTAATGCCTATAGGTTCACAAGTTAATAGGTAAGTATTAGGCTAGCTGCCCTTGAGGGTTATGTTAAATCTAGCTAGTTTCCCTTTTTTTGTGTTTAGAAATAACCTCATTTGGTTATAGATTAGCCTTATCTACCCATGGTCGATAATTATATATTACCTCTAATAAGAATAACTAGAATCATACCATAGATAATTGATAAAGCATTTGGGAATTGCCTTTATCCATTAGTAGTACAGGCGGCAGTCCTGGGGTAAATTTTGTGTTTCCCATCCATACGTTGTGCTTGAAAATGGACAGGGATGAACTTTGTTTTATGTGGATAGGGAGTCTGCTCCACAGTGGTGGTATCCTCTACAAAAAAAATACCTGTCCCTGTTTTAATTTCTTCAAATCTTTTGGGTTTCTAATACCATGGACCTCATTCCTAAGTCAAAGTAAGATTAAAGTTCATAAAATTAGTATTGTTTCACTTTTTGATGTCAGCCAAAAGTGCTCTTTGCAGCACCCGCAATGTGCCCAGTAATGACTCCTTCTGTAATTCGTATAGAGTTGCGTGTATTGGTAGCATATCTAAATATGATTGTAGACTCCTTTTTTATAAGACCTGTTGCTCCTACTGCTATTGGAACTATCTGGGTATCTTTCTTCCACATTGCTCTCATTTCTGCTTGCAAATCCTGATATTTTATAACTTTGTGTCTCTCTGTGCGCAGGATACTGTAATCACTGGGTGTAGTGATTTCAATGATCAATGCTACTTTTGTCTTCTTTTCTTGGACCACTATATCCAGTTTTCTAGCATCTATCTTTTGAACTTTTGGTAATGGTGATCCCATGTGATGTAGACTTCACCATTTTCTATGATGCTTTGTGGCTCATGTTTCCAGTGTTTTTCAGCCACTTCAATACCATAATGTTTGCACAATCTCCAGTGCAGCAGCTTGCCACATTATTATGCCTTTCAGTATACAGTCCTTCTGCCATTAGTATGTCACAACCAGCAACTAGGTGTGCGACAGTTTCCAGTTCAGTTTTACAAAACCTACATTTGCTTGATGTTGGTAAGTTGTATGCAAAGTTCAAGACGTCAGTCACTGTAGCAGTAGCACTGCTTTCCTTTTTGGCCTCTGGGTCAGCATACAGCTGCAGCACCACCACATCACAATGTGTGGCTGTCTGAAGTATGTGGACTTGATGGCTGACCTGTGAAGAGCATGAAAAACATCAGGGTGTATAGTAATGTTAATGTAGAGTTGCTGCTACACTAGACCAAATGATAACTTCTACATGTAAACATCAATGCACCTTGCAAAAAAGTTAACACTGTCTCAGGACTGTAGATGAATGCTACACTGGCTAAAGATCAACCAGGTTTGTTAAGGAGAATTCGGCCTTCAACTGTAGTCAACTACACTACAAGGTGTCTTACAGTATGACTTAGATTTTCATGCATTTAAACACTGAAAGAACTGGAGTGTTTTGTGGGAGTGACCCATCTGTGGGCATGGCTCAAATAGGGGTGTTCCTTGAGTTTGGTGTGGGTGGGGCTTAAGGGGCGCCGGAGCACTACTTCGCATAGGGTGCCGTTTCAGCTAAGGCCGGCCCTGGCTATTGGGGTCACATCAGTGGGGGAGAGATGCTCTTGTCATTCCTGGGAGAGAGGAGAGGGAACAGGGAAGACTTTCCTGTTTTGTCAGAATGTTGTACCCGTAACTGGGGAAGCTGCTGCTGTCTTTAATAACACTGCTGGCCCTGTTTTTCTTGTCAAAAAGAAACTGAAAACTAAACATGTATCTAGTCTTGCTCAAATTTCCTTGAACTGGGAGTAGTTTATAGGATCTGACTCAAGGTTTAATTCAGGCTATTGATCCTTCTTATAAGGTAGTTTATGGTAAAAGGAAGAGAGTCAAGGTTCTGAGTTTATCAGCAAGATGAAGGGAGAGATGCATGGCTTTCTCCTAAGTTTTCTGATTCAGACTTTGGGGCAATCTTTTTTTCTGATTTTTTTTTTTCCTGTTGGGGTTTCTCTTTCTCTGCAGCTATTTTCAGAATGTGCTAGTTCTTTAAGTGGGAGAACACTGAGGTTTCTCAGTCCTTCCAAAAATGCTGTGAACATATCTGCCAACTGTGCAGATTTTCGCGGAATGTCCATTTTTTTGCCTTATATTTTTGGTCTGTTTTTCATAGAATTGTAGTTTTCTGGTAGAGTAGTAGCAAATCATTAAAGACTGAAGTTAGAAAATAATGACAGACATTTGAGTTCCAGACTTCATGCTCTTCAGAAAATTTGTGCTAATGCAAAACCTGTTATTCTGTCAACTTTCTAAGTTTGTAAGAGTAAAATGTAAAAAATGTCCCTATTTTGAGGGGCCACTGTCACAATTTTTGTTATGGATTTGTCCAGATTTCATGCTGTAAGAGGTTGATAGGTGTGACGGTGAGCTGTTACAAAAGGAATTTCTAGAACCTATACCCATTCCCCTGGTTCTGGTACAAAAGGAATTTCTAGAACCTATACCCATTCCCCTGGTTCTGGCAGCTCCGAAGTGTGTCTGTGTCACTGCCTGCAGTTTTCCTGGTGGCCAGCCTCCTGCCCCTAAAGAGGCAGATATAATGCATAAAGTTTCTCAGTGCTTTAATTTTTATATGCTTTTCCCAAACCTGACCCAGCAGGTATAGCTTTAATTAATCCTACTGCTGCTAAGCATTTGGTTAATTTCAATCCTACTTTTTCTGACAAGGATGTGATGATTATTGATAAGTATAGGGAAAAGTGTATTATTCTACAACTTTGATTTTCAGAATTTTGAATTGTCAGGCTCATATGATAGTTTGTTCTGACTAATTGTGAAGATATAAGGAATATTTTGCCTGCAGTTTCTTCTTCTTAGGAAAAAAGTTGCTTTAAATAATGCAGTTTCTTCAGTTGTACAAGTCACTGCTCATGTTTGCAGTGTGTGTACACTTCAGTTAATACTTATTCCAATGCTACAGACATTGGAACTGTTTTGAGATGGTTTGGCTGGCTGCATTCTCAGAATCTCTCAGATGTTGTGAAAAATGATAAATTCTTCTTTTTATATTTATTTTTTGGCTCCTTTGCTTCAGAGGTTATCAAAACATGTGATGAAAAGAGTATATTGATAAAGGGGAATCTCTTAAGGTATTTCAGCCCTCCTTTTCCAAAATTTTTAAGGTTTTGTCTAACACCTCATCCAATTTGGGGGGGGGGGGGCAGTCTCAACAAAATGCTGATAAACAGATGTTTATGAAGTAATGGCAGAGGGGTTCCAGGAGGAATTCAAGGCACAGCACCCCCCCAAAAAAAAAAACTAGGACAGTCCAACAAGTCAGAATGACTATTTACGGGACATTTGTCTCTTCCATTCCACTCTGGCAGTCTGTTTTCCATTCCAGAAAGTATAAATATTTAGATGTGTTCTCAGGATCATTTGTCAAGGTTACAGATGGCAGTGGGGAGGAAATCTTTCCTTTTCTGGGGGCAATTTCTCATTCACCAGACCAGAGTCTCTTATTTTTCCCCTGACCTTCGACACATTCTGTCCCAGTGAGTGACAGAACTGGTTCCTGCTTCAAGGGAAGGAAAGGTTTTTATTCAAGCATTTTCTTAGTAAAACATCCTTGGAGACCAGTTCTGGATCTTTCTTTCCTAAACCTGTTTATGATAGTGGCCAAGTTCAAAATAATGCCACTTCACAAATTGTTACCTTTTCTTCTTCATTCGAGTTTCTTGCTAGCACTCGATTCAAAAGATTATTATCGTCACAGCCATATTTATCTATCCTTCAGGTGTTTCTTATAGTTTTGTGTGTGTTTGGCTCATATTATCAGTTGTGTGCCTTACCCTTTGGACTGTCCACTGCACCAAGAGTGTTCACAAAGTGTCTAGCTCCAGTTATAACTCCTTGCAGGCTACAGGGTACCCACAATTTTTCTATGTTTAGATGAGTTGCTTATCTTTGCAGAGTTACTTTCAGATAATCTCACACTTGAGTGAGAGATCTCTTACACAAGCTGGGCTTCCAGCAGAAAATTCAAAAGTCTTTTTTGAATCCATTATACAGGATTCTGTTTCTGGGTTGCTGCAACATCTTAGTTTGAGATTTTCTTCCACAGGAAAAACTGGATCTGTATCTAGATCCATTTCTAAGGTTTTCCACTCAGGTTTTGGTCACTTTGAGGGAATACCTCAGGATTTTGGGTCATATGGCATCTATGATTCTCATGATACTCTTGGGAAGACTCCACATGAGAAAGAAACAGTGGTATCTGAAGTCTGTCTTGGTCCTAGTATCAACGTCCTTTTTCTTTTCAAATTGCAGTGCTTGGGTTTATCAGAAGAGAAATCGCGTGATAAAAATTTCCCTAAATCCAGGTTTCCCCTTCCCCCTCCTTGCTCCAATGCAGTCACTCACCACAGACACCTCTGACTTTGCTTAGGGAGCAGTTTCAGAAGGGATAAAAGTTCAAGGTGTGTGGGACAGAAAGGACAGTTGCAAGCACATAAATATAAAAAAGATGCTTTCTGTGATCAAGGCACTTGACTCTCTGAATCGTCTTTGGTCCCTGAACCTCTTGAAGTTGTTACAAACAATACCAGTCATGTGGTTCAAGCAAGGAGGAACCAGGTCACACCCCCCTTTGGAGACTGGCTACGTTAGTGTGGAATTTTGCTTCATAGCACAGTATCACAAGCAGAGCAGGACAATGGCAAACCCTCATGAATGGAAACTAGGTCAGGGAGTCTTCCAAGGTTTGATCCCTCCCTGGGGAGTTCCTCAAGTAGACCTATTTGCCTCCTCTCTGTATAGTCAACTGGCAAGATTCTGCTCCAGGACTCCATGCAAGAAGGCCTGGAAGAAAGAAGCCTTTTCCTTTCCTTGGACAGGAACATTCCTGCATGCTTTTCCACTGATATCCAGGATGCTTATGAAGATTCAAAAAGAGTCCCCCAAGGTCATTGTCATGACTCCCTTCTGGCAAAGGCAACAGTGGTTCTCTATTCTTTTAGAAATGGCCAGGGGCAATTACCACGAGCTTCCTCACAGAATGATTCTACTCACACAAAATCAGGGGTGATTGATGCAACCTGATCTCAGTCAACTTCATTTGACTGGCTGGATGATGATGATGGGGTCTTAATTCCCTTTTGGCACAGTTTACTGAGGAAGTTCAACACGTACTAATGGTGGCAAGAAAACCTGCTGCTAGAAAGTCATAGATTAGCAAATGGAAAAGGTTTTCTAGTTGTTGACAACAACATAACCAGCACCCATTCAGGGCAAGTTCTCTGGTTTTACAATATTCATGTGAATTACTATCCTATGGCCTTTCTTACTCCTCCATAGTTCATTTGTCGGCCATTTCAGCTTGTCTGCTTACGGATCCTCCTCTTTCAATGCATTCTCATGTCAAAATGTTTTTGAAAAGGGTTTTGCTTAAGAGGCCTCTAAGAAAACCAGGGGCCCCTCTTTTGGGGTCTTAATTTTGTGCTAGAGAAGCCACATTTGCTCCATTTGAACCAGTTAATCTGGCTGAATTGAGGTCCTTAACATGGAAAACTTTTTTACTAATTGCTCTGACCTCTGCAAGAAGATTATCTAGTTGCAAGCTGTTACAGTGAGTCAACCCTGTCTCATTTTCCACAGTGACAGGGATTTTTGGAGTACTCATCATCCTTTTATGCCTAAAATGGTAACCAAGTTTTCTTTAAGCCAAACTGTCCATCTTGCCATTTTTCTGAACCTAAAAATAAGGAAAAAAGATTCTCCATTCCTTGGACGTCTGCATACAACTCTGCTACTACCCTGACGGAAATAAATCTTTTAATCAGTTCATTTCTTATGAAGGAGAGAAGTGACAGCGTCTGTCAAAACAGACTATTTCCATATGGTTGTCTTGAGCTATCATCATTTGTTATACTCACCACAAACAAAACTGTTCCAGGCAGGTCAAGGCCCACTCTGCCAGGGCCTTAACTTCATCTGTGGCTTTTTGGAAAGGGTTGGATTCTAGAGGTGTTCTTGAAGCAGCAACTTGGCCCTCTGTACATAACATACAAGGCATTACGAGCTTGATTCCTTCTCTAGGTCTACCTAGTTCAGGTTTTCTGGGACCATTGTCTAAGGGCTCTTGGATCCTTCCCCTTCCACCTCTCAAATAAAGTAAGCTAGGGTACTCTACCCCATAAAACTAAGTCTACTGAAGCAGTGATCAGTATGATGAACATAGTACAGTTGTATAAGTAAACTTGCCATAGTAGGAGATAATCAAATGATCACTGCATTCATCCCCTTGTGTTTTGGTATGTTGTTTATGGCAGGGTATTAATTTTTTTTTTTTTTGTTTCTAGCATAGTCCTTTTAGGGCTCAACCACTCTCTCTCTGTCTGTTGGCATGAAAGCTCTGAAGGGCTTGGCACCCAAAGCTCTCTGTTTACTTAGCTCAGCTTGAGCTGACTAATGGTTTGGGTGTGTGGAAGGTGCCCTGAAGCTTTGGAAGCTGACTGTTGTATCCTTGGCAGGATATAACCCTTGTAGCAAAGGCTACTGCAGCAGTGAACCTGACATTCAAGAAAATGTGATGTGCTGCTCAACCTGAGATTAACAAGCAACAACAACATTATGCCTTCAAGTATCACAAAGCATAAATCCTAAAGTAAAAGAAAGGGCTGCACAGAAGCATTCTGTAAGCAGGCGATATGCACACAGGTTTGGCATATTGACTATCTCTGCCCTGTTTCCCCTTGGCAGTGGTACAGAAAAGCTCCCATTAATGGTAACTCTTAATAGAAGTAGATCCCCTAATTATGACATAAAGGAAACCCTATTCACTGTCATGGCGTATGAAGCCCTAAATGTTTTGACTGTCCCTGTGAAATAACAATGGAGTAGGGAAAACCCTGCGATTCTCTACCTTCTTCTGAGTCTAGTATAACATAGCGCTGACAGGTATTAGAGTGGGCCTATATTAGTTTGCCAAAATTTATTTTCAGCGAACACCTATTCATCGACCCGTATTCAATGAAAATCATTTCCACGATTCGCTGAATATTCCAAGGGCAAAGAAGTAGTTGGCCAACTACACAACTTTGTCCTTTTCCCCACTGTAGTGCAATCTCTGAGCTGGTATATATAGTTAAGGGGGTGTGGGGGGGGGCAAAGCCCTGTGCTTGGGTGGGTTCAATTTAGTGTGCTGCGAGGTAAGTGTTTCATTGCGCTTGGAAGTTTCAGCGAATCGTGGAAGCGATTTTTGCAGAATATGGGTCGATAAATAGGGGTTTGCTGAAAATACATTTCGGCTAACTGATATAGACCTAGAGAAGGAATCAAGCTCGTAATGCCTTGTAAAAATGTTATGTATAGAGGGTCAATTTGCTGCTTCAAGAACACCTCTAGATTCCAACCCTCAGTACTGCTTCTTGTAGAAAAGTTCTAGACTTGCACATAGCGATGAACCCATGTAGGCTGCCATTCCAGGAATTAGGAGCCTTGCTCTGATTATGACTTAGTAGTCACAGTCACCTCTGTGAAAAGGACAAAGGAGACTTTGGAACGCTCATTGCCTTCAAATGTGGGAGCCATGTCCATTCCACTAGTGGAGTGGTTTTATTCAGGCCAGATTGCAGTCAAAAGCAACGAGGACCAGATAATACTGCATGTGAGACATATGCTACACACCAGCCCTTAGGTTTCTTACTTTTACTCTGACGCAGTGTTTCTGAGCTCTGAGGGGTGTGTTCTCATTTAAGGAGTTTGTGTTCCATGCAGGCTGTTTGTCCTAAACATCTTTACAGTAGAACGTATGAGTGCAGCTTTAAGTGCCTCTACATTGCTTTCCTAGCATCTTCCTCATCACTGTGTTATTCATCCCAAAATTTTTCCGTACATCACACACACTTGGATCCTGTGTCATCTTAAAGCAGAAGTTTTTTCCAAACCCCAGATCAGAAAAAAACATGGATCGTAATGCCATCCAAATGTTAGACCCAAGAACTTGTCAGCTGTTTCCTTCTTTCTCACATTGTAACACCTAAGTAAATGGTCACCCTTTAATCTCAATATAAAACTACCTCAAATGGATAGCTAAGTGTCCTAAAACGTCTATGTTAATATAAGTAAAGCAAAGATGGTATACTTCTAACTCTGAAACTTTTACATAAAATAATAAATACCAGTAAATTAAAATGGGTAATAAGGCTTTCACGTGGAACACTTCATCAGATCTGATAAAGTCTTAAATATACAAAAACTTTTCATACTTTTGTATTTGAAGTTTTAATAAAATTTTAGAATTTAAAATATTCTGTTTTTGTTTTACTTAGCCATTATGAATGAACGTACGTCATTTTTACCTTAGCGTTATAATACCTCACACTGCTTCTGCTTGCATTGAAAAATTGGTTTCTGTATGACATTGTAATTAAAGTGTTTATATAAAGAACAAGTTACAGTTTGTTTACTCATTGATTTGTATTTTTTTCAGCAATGCTAACAGTTGTAAAATATCTGACTACCAGAAAGAATCCTGGAATTAGAATACAAGTCTTAACCTCCTTTGAGCAGTCTGGATTTATCACCATTCAGTATCCTACAGCAAATTCTGCAGTACAAGTAAAAATAAAAATCCATAATTTATGAATAAAAAAAAGCCATCCACAAGTCTTATAGAAAGAGAAGCTGGGTGTTCAGCTTATGTTACAGGGACCCTAATTCTTTAGCTTGACTCTGTTACATGGTTGGACTTTGTGCGAGTGCTTCGTGTAATGGTACGTCTCCAGTGTTTGTATACTTGTGCTGATTTTGCTCAGTCTGACAATGGACGTCTGGTCCCTCAGAAGGTGAAAGGCAGAGGGATAATGCAGTAAAGAAGTGCATTGCTTATTGGAGTTATGCAGTCTTGTTTGTCATTTTGGAGATCTAAAAGTAGCGGAGTTCTAACCCAGTCTCACCCAACTGGAAAGGATCAGTTTCAGAGTTAGGAAGGCCTAGATATAGGGAGTTGCATTAATAAAGGCTGGAAGAAATGAGGGCATGAACAATTAGCTTAATTCAGGGTTATGTGTATTCCTTAGATGAAAACATGATTACTTAACTGCACCAACACCTAGTACTAAAATTGTCACTTTGGCATCTAAAACAACATTGACATCTCTCTGCTCTAAGAGTTGAGCCACAGTGGGACTAAGAGCTGGACAGTTATAGGTTTTCTTAAAAAGAGTCATCCCAAAGGCATCTGACATGATTTTCAGCATTGCAAGGTATAGTAGAAATTGTGTAACTATCTTCAGTTAGTAACTTTGTGAGAAACTCTCTTTCTATAATAGGTAACCATCCTACAATTGGCCCCAGTATCCTGGATCTAGTCCTTACAAATATAGCAATTTCTTACACAGCTCCATGTGTATCTTCCTGTCTTGTTAAATCAGACCATAATTTAGTGACCTTTTCCTTTAAAACTGGTGGTGATTCTGTTGTAAATAGGTCTGTGTTTATGGATTTCTCAAAAGCAAACCTTCTTCAGTTACTTGACGATTTAAATAAATTCTGCTGTAATCCTCCTCTGAAGGATCCTAGTGCTAAAGCTGCTACCTATACCTCTGACTTCTCACACTTAGGGATTGCTTTATCAATACACCTACTTATCTGTAACAAATATGAGACATTTAAAAAGCCCTGTGGTGGAATACCCACATAAATAATTACATAACCAGAGAAAAACTGCTTAATGCTTAAAGAGGTCTCATTCTACGTACCGTAAGCAAAGTAACAAAGAGTTTAAGGGAACCATTTAGATGGTCAAAGATAAGTATGAACGTAAAATAACCACTAAAACCAAAAAAATAACTACAAATATTTGTTTAACTATGTAAATCTTTGAAACACATTATTTCTGACTATATTAATCTAGACATTGAAAATCTCTCAACCCTAGACCATCATCAGTTTGGCCTTTTGACACTATTCTCCATACAAGCATTATTGATAGACTTTTAAATTAAATCAGAACAGAAATTCTTATATTTTGAGATGGATAGCTAACTGGTTGTTTGACAGAACCCCACATGGTTAGAGTAGCAGATGTCACTTCGAAAAACAAAACAGTTACCAATGGTATATCTCTGGGATACGTTTTGGGCCCTCTCCTGTTTGACATATATTTCTCAGCCCTTCAAGGCAGTACATTTGACCTATGGTTAACTATGTTTGCAGATAACTGTAAACTGGGCATGTTATCTGATTTTCAACAAACTCACAATTGCTCCAACGTGGCTTAGACCATGGTGCAAGGACAGTGGTCTCAAATGTAAAAAAAATCTAGCATAGTTCATTTTGGTAAACAAAACAGTTCCACTTACTGCATAGGAGATGCACCTTTCCAGCCAGATACTGTTGCAAGAGCTCTGGTCAATCTCATTGATAATTCCTTATTTCACCATCATGTCTCCAGAGTAGTTCAGAAAGCCTTTTATCAGGCTGATCTAATTTCCAAAGGCATCTCCACTATAGCCAGGTAAGTCTTAATTCCCCTTTACTCATATCTTATAAGACACGGTATTGACTATAATGCACCTTTTGGCATGTATTTATCTAAGAACGTACAAGTCAAAATAAACCAAGAATATAACAGTCCACAGCACACAGGATCCGAGGCCAAATAATCCAACAGCAGGCAATAAAATCAAAATTCTTTTAATTCAAGAATTCATTAATTAAAAGAAATTTGATTTTATTGCCTGCTGTGGTATGTATTTATCTAAACATATCACACAACTTGAGAGACCTCAGAGATTCATAACTAAAGACCAGTGACCTCAAGAAATCAAACATTATCAGGAGAGACTGGCAGCCCTTTTACTGTACTTAGTCTCTTATAAACTCCTCCATAGAGGTCTACGGTATGTCTAGCCCTTTGTGCCATGAAAGATCCAACCCTATTTGAGCTTCTGTTCCTTAGCAGAACTAATGATACATCAAATACTCGGTTAAAGGAACCGAACCTTCATCAGTAGGTAAGTAAGACACGTTGACTTGGTAGATTCATATCCCAACATATCCTTCACATCTGGAACAAACTTCCACTATATCTCAAACAGAGTAGCACCCTTGCCACCGTCAAAGTAAACTTGGATGATAGGATAGGCAGCCTCAGATTCTTTCCAGGTCTTGCCCTCCTTGACGCTACAGGGAAACTTTGAATAGGATTTTTGTCTAGGCTTGAAGTGGTCTGCAGACCGATTGCCTAGTACTTCTGACAGTGTGAACCTATGAACCACAGATCTTTTTATTGTAGCTAATGGGAAGAGAGTCATTGTTTTTGTATAATTATATTTATTTGTTAAATAGAAAGCAAACTAGGCACAAGCTTTAAAAGCAAGGCTGAGGGAATGAAACCCTAGATTACAGCAATGCCCTGGAGCACAGATTTTGAGAAATGTTGCCTAGGTTATAGATACCAATGTTGTGGAGTTTTAACAAATTCAGTGTCTTGTCATCCTCTTCCAGTGCAAGATCACCTCGGAGTTGAGTCTTCTTTTCGTTTACTTTCTTTCTAGCACCTCCATTCATGCCAACTGTCCTCCCCTCCAACATTCATCCTCAAGCTTCTCCAAACATGGGGGATGGCTGTCATCCAGGCAGCTATCAAGAGGTTTCCAGTTATCTGTCCATGATCCCACCTTTGCCTGCTGATGTGGATGTCGAGAGGCTGGCTACATCTTTCTTTGTGTATGCACGGAGATGAAGTCTGGTGTGTAAATGTGACTTGGTAGAACCAAACACATATCCTGTGTTCATGTGCTGCATGTCCATACCTCTCATTTACGTAGATGTTTATATTGCATTGGATTGGACTGTATCTTCCTTCCCAGGATAGCTGAGCTGGAAGTGGCTGCTCACTTCTACCCTCCTCACAGACTGTACCAGCCCATCTGAGTAACCTTTGGGGCTTTATCCCTGGGTGCCCCAGAGCAGGCATCATGTCGGAGTCCTAGCCAGCAGTAAAATCATACCATTTACTTCGTGTCCTCTAACTTACTTTTTCATTCCTTTAAAATAAACTATCCGTCAACACAATTTCTGGGACATTAATTAATGAAAGGTTTTATACAGAAGTAAATCTGACTTGTAGAATGATACCAAGCCTGAAAGTCAGAAATTTTGGTAAAGACAATACAGACATTTACATGCATGTGATGGGTACCTTTAGAAGTGATCCAATAGTGAAAATTTGAGAGACTACTAGTGCATTCAGAAATGTGAAAGTACCATGGTTTGGATGTTTGCCTCTTGTCTCATTGCTGTTAATAAGGGTGAGGCAAAAATATAAATATTCCGATTTTTGACTTAACACAACAGTGTTTTTCTTTGAACCATGTAAACAATTAGAAAAAAACATGTTTGTGACCTGTCCTTACTAAGACTTACTAATTGGTTATTAAACATCCACTATCACTAGGCCCATTATTGGAGAACTTGTGTGTTGTGCCAATATAAATATAGAAAGTGTTTGCAAATGTACTTCTCATGGCATTCATAATGTGTCGATTTTTATACTCACTGAATGGCTGTGTTTGAATATGTTGAAACTGGGTCTATCACAGTACTTTTAAATCCAAATCTAGAAATCTTACAAAGTTGTTTTTAATAAAAATGATATAAAACATGCTTCCCCAGACATGCTTTTTATGTAGCACATCATAAGGTTGTAAAATGCAATGCATCTCTTGGCAAACTGTTAAATAATGGTCATTACTTCATACTGCTTAAATTTAAACTACTGCTGTCATATTTTCCTTCCAGTAGTTGCCTGTGCTGTCTTAGTGGATTTTTCTTTAATGTATCCTACTTGTTTCTACATAGGGTATGATTGCTTTGTCTTTTCTATGCATTTTCAATTTGATCAGTGTTTCTGATTTCACAAATTCCCAGAGAGGCCTTTTCTGGACTCCAGGACACTTGTTTCTAGAAGTACATCTTAACATCACTCTTGAGCTGTCTTTCATTTTGCATTTGTGCCCCCTTGTTGTTGAGTACGTCCTAAAATATCCTCATTTCTTGGGCTTCAATTCTTCAGAAGTGCTTGCATGTTTTTGTAGTAGTCTCCCCTTTCTTCCATAGCGTCGATATTTTTAAGTTCCTTTAATCTCTCTGTACATAAACATTCTAGTGCAGACCCTGAGTACTTTCACTTGCCCTTCCTTGCACTGCTTCAGTCTCAGAATCCCTAAATAAGTGAGGTTTCCTGCTCGAACACAGCACTTCTGATGTGGCATCATCAGCTGCCATTACATAGCATGTAGTGCTTTTCTGTGCTGACTTTTCATTTGTAGGTAATTTGCTATAATTTTTGTAGCTAAGTAAATAACAAAAGAAGTTATAAGAGCTTCTGTGTAAGTGTAATGCTAATTTTTGGTATGGTGGCCAGGGATATTTCACGGACACTAGTAAATATTGTCCGTTAACTGATGCTGTCAAATTGCTGTGGACTATGTACAGCAAGATAACTTTCACCATTGCACATGCACCTACCTTTCAAAAGTGTGTGCCGATAATTATATCTGCTGATGGAGTATATTTTAGTCTAACCTTCTGCCATATTTGGATGCCACCAGTTGTCACTGACCCTCAGAGAGGCTCACAAAGCTTCCTGCCCACTTTGCATCGTGCATTGTTCATTTTTTATTTAACATGACCAGTGGGTACCCTTTCATATAAAACAGCAAGTTCCCTTTATGTTTCCAGCTGTAGTTCCTTGGTTTACAAGAGCTGATTGTGATCTATTTCTTACCTGTGACTCCCTTCTCAGTCATATAAATTGCTGTCCATATCCTTTCCTTACACAGTTAAGTGTGTACCAGAAGGAAACAAACAAATAAAAAGGCTTCCTGGTATTGCACACAATGTGCAGCAGGTGATTTGCAAAAGCAATAATCAGTATCAGGAACTGCATAATGTGTTGTTATATTAGTTAGCCATGATTTTGTTTAAATATATATTTTAAAATGGCCTGGCATGACGTTAAAATGCTATCTTCTGTCTGGAAATTTAAATGCTGGCCTTGCTACTTGCTCACTTTTCAGCTATGTTCTTTTAATGTCTGTCACATTAACGCAGCCAGTACTTATCACACCTATGTGGCACTGATTCTTTAGCTTGGGGACATCACTAGGACTTCTGGCAGAATAAAGACAGCAGGTACTGGCAGGTCGGTGACTTACCTGTGATGGCCTCATGGGTCCTCAGCATATCCGACTAGTGCCTCTTCCTTCTTCTACTACCTTGTTATTCTAGAGTTTTAAAGCGGGGTAACCAAGAAGGCAATGCAGTGCCCACATCAAATGGCAGGAATTGGAAACCTGCTAATTAACACCCACCCCCTTCATGTACAGTGTTAAATGTAAAATACAGATACCTCTCATTTTATTTAGTCCTGTTTACACAGTTATTCATATGGGCTTTATGCTACAGGATATTTACACTCCTAACACCTTTACTAGCAAACTGAAGAGGAGCAAGCATTCCTGAAGTTATTAATGGGGATACTGGTGTGAAACCTATTCCTAATCAGTCCAACAGCTGGCTTGATGAGGGGAATCCTTTTGCTGTTCAAGTCATACCTCAGTCAAAATAAGGGTTCCAAATATCTGTGTAACTGTATTGGGATTGAAGAGTAACAGGGTCCCGTTCCTCTCTTCTGATCAGTGGAATCCCTGTCCCTAAATATATTTTTGGTGTGCGTTTGTGGCAACGTTACATTATCATTCATAATATCGATCTTTGACAATAGAGACGAGGGTCACTCAATCCAGGTACAGTGACAGATGTAAGATCAGAGTATTTATCAATTTTTGCAACCAATAAGGTGCCCAAAACTAGGGCAGAATTTATAGATGGAAATAAAAATGCACTCAGTGGAGTGTGTGTTTTTTCCATGTTTGTAAGTAAAGGAAGAGTCAGAAAAATCAGTTTTGTAACTGCATTGGAAGATGTAAAATCATGAACCATGGACATGCCTGCGAACAGGATATGTAGCCATAGTTTGAATGTAACAAGTTAGCATCGGTACCTTACAGCATTTGGCTCTCCAGTTCACATTATTGGATCTTGTGCCTTCAGTGCAGAGCCTGTGTAGGCTTTGTCAGGTGTTTCCATTTCCTGTCACTAGATTGTGTGCGTGTATGTATGTGTAGACATGAGTTCGCATGCATGTGTATACACACACACACGTTAGATTTTCTCCTTTGTACCAACTGACTTCCAGGACACCCTCTGGCTTCCACTGTGACCCTAAATAGGATTAAAATAGTAGTCAAAGAATGAATGAGTAAACCTTAACCAGAGAACACCATTTTTAAGAAACAAAATGACTTGCCTGTGTAAAACTTGCTTTGTCTCTGTGGGTTCAGAAGATGTTTTCTTCCTGCTGTTGTTCAGAAATAGCTGCATGCCTCAACCAGTGCTGCTCTGGTGAACACTTTAGAATCAGACTTCAGCTCTTTTTGTTAGATAAATGTGAATTGTTTCTCATCTAAACATAATTTTTTCTTCTCCAAGTGTCTCATTATTATTTTTTAATATGTAGCCCCCACCACCACCCTCTGAAAATGTAAAAATTATAAAGATTGAATTTGTGTTTCCCACCGAAATATTAATTTATTTAGTTATTTTGCTCTCTCAGGGAAGCCTAACTGCTGCTGCCCAGCAGAAGTAGATTGCTAATGTAGTTATACAATTGCAAGATAGCTGAATGGTATAACGTTTCATCCAAATACCCCCCCCAATGAAAGTGAACTATTTATCATTTTATCCCACACATCCTGTGAAGCCCTCTCACCACAGACTGACCACCTTGCACCTCCACAGCCAAACTATTGTTTGGCTTTCCTAATTTGCAGCATAGTCTTCTTCTGCTGGACCAGAGATCCCTTCTACTCCTCTTTAGTTAGCTCTTTAGACAGAATTGCAGTCTTTTTCCTATAAAACTTTAAACAAATGAGCTTCATTTTAACCTCGGATTTCCAGTATAGCTTATATGGATCTTTACATTGTAGCGTATGCCACTGTTTGTGCCCAGTTTTAATGAAAAACTGATTTTTGCATGGCGGCTGTGGAGTTGCAATTAAAGATGGAGGGACACTATTGCTAGTATTCATGGATTACAGCCCTGGGATACGTATTCTGAAACCTTCATCCCAAAATTTTCCTACCACCATTATGAGACTGCAAGCTAGTTTGATAAACATTTATTCTTAATTTTAATATGCAAAAAATGAAAAAAAAATGCACTTTTTTGTGTGTTTACCTACCAGAATGTGATTTTATGCAGGAAACAAAACAAAAAAGAATGTAGCGATTGCAGAATAGTCTCTTCAAATTTTGACACCTCAGATTTCATTGTAGATAGTTCTAGGATGAGTATTTATTTTTATTCATTCTTTGACTAGATTAGTCCCATTAGGCTAATGACCTCTTTTCAGGAGAGACACAAAATGCATTTTCTACTATTAGGAGAAATTTGGATAGAGCATTGGGGAACTTCCCCTACTCTTTTCGATAAGTGCTGTGGGATCTTTTATATCCACTCGAGTTACCACCAGCTCAAGCAGATGGAACCTTGGTGTAAAGTCTGAATCAAAAGAAGACGCACACAGGAGTGCAACGCCCACCCTAATGCTGCAGCATCAATAATCCAGCTACCCACAACCTTCTGATCTTCCATGTAACCAAGGTGATCGTCCTCCACTGATACTCCTCGCTTGCTCCCCCCTCTCTCTCTATATAAAATTGTTAAATCTGTGTGTCATTTTCTCATTAATTACACTATAGTTTAATATACTGAAGTTTAACATTATTTGCCAAACTTACAACCTACTGGCCTTCAAGAAGTTTGATTGTCGTAATCCCACATTGATATATGCATATTCTACATAGATCAGGATTGTTTTTTAAAGAAATTAACTACTGAGTTATTTTTAAGTGGAAAATCTTGGAAAGCATTTGGTAATATAGGTGTTTTTCTTGTGTATTTATTTTTGGAGTACTTCATGCTCCCTTTTGTGTCATATTTCGGCATACCCTAGTGCCCCCATACGTTGTAGAGTTTATCTGTCAACTTATGTTGCGTTCTAAAGGGGAATCTAAGGGCACACGTGTGTGTGTGTGTGTGTGTGTGTGTGTGTGTGTGTGTGTGTGTGTGTGTGTGTGTGTGTGTGTGTGTGTGTGTGTATTTAACTTCAGCTACTTTTTTTCCCACTTATGGCCATCACACAAGCACTTCCCGGTATTGCCTGATGGGAGAGCATTTATTGATGACTTGCTGTGTATCATCCTGCCTCTATTGTAACAAAGCCATTGTCTACCATCCTTCCTCCTCTTTGGACTATACCCCTCCTGCATCCCTGGCCTCAGCTGGAGATCAGTGTGGTACATGACCAGTCAAGTGCCTCTCCCAAGGGATGGAAATTTCCATTTCTGTCTTATCTGCACATCAGGTGCCCAAACCAGTAATCAAACCCATGTTGCCTGAGCCCTAGTCAGGGATTTATTCCTCTACATCACGGCACCGGCTTATGTTTGTTTACTAATATTTATCTTTAGCATTCGGTTCCACTGTCTGGTGTTGCCTCCCCCAAGTGGTACAAACTTTCAATCAGAACTGGATCAAATCTTGTCATGCTGACCAGACAGAGGATGTCTCAACTTAACTGTATTCAGAAAGATTTCAGCAGTTAGTTTTCCCACGGTGTAATGGTAATACTGAGTAACTGTAATTTGTCAGGCTGTTTTCAGTGGCTTGCTGAAAGGCTATGAAACACAACATTGTTATGCAGTGATTCAGTGTTTAAGACATGCCGTTTGGAATTGGGTGATGCTTGTTGCCCAGAGCTACCGGCAGTTCCCATAACCTAGGTCCTTACAGTTAAAAATGTATACAGCCCTGTACTTGGTGAGGTATTAACCTTCACAGATAGTTGTACATGCAGTGGATACTGCCTCATAATTATTTTTGCCCTCCTCTGCTTTCTGCCAGTTTGCTGCTGTCCATAACCAGCAAAGGTCAGCAACAGGCATTGCTCAAACTTTTGCCAAGGTTATAACTTTTGCTCATCCTGGAAGATCTTGTAAGTGTGGTAGTACTTTAGGAGAAGTGTGACATAGAAAATCAAACAGGTAAAGTAGAAGCTGTGAGACTGAACTCTGAGGACATACTTACATATATGTTTGTTTTGGTGTGATAAATGTTTAAGTGACAAAATAAGGACATGTAGAGCAGACAGGGACATGTGCTGTGTTGAACTTGTATTTCAGTGCTTTATGTAAAACAAAATGCAAATACTTCTGCAGTATTTGTGACTTTTTTTAATTTCTAATTAACTTGTCAGGGAGGCTGCCAAGAGACCTACAGCAACACTGAAGGAGCTGCAGGAATTTCTGGCAAGTACTGGTTGTGTACTACATGTGACAACAATCTCCCATATTCTTCATATGTTTGGGCTATGGGGTAGTGTTGCAAGACTGAATCCTTTTCTACACAGAAAAACATCCAGGCCCGGCTAAAATTTGCAAAACAATACATCAAGCCTCCCAAAAGCATGTGGGAAAATGTGTTATGGTCTGATAAGACCTAGGCTGATCTTTTCAGCCACAATTCCAAAAGGTACTTTTGGTGCAAAACCAACACTTCGTACCACCAAAAGAACACCATCCCCATGGTGAAGCATGGTGGTGGCAGTTTCATGCTTTGGGGTTACTTTTCTTCAGCTGGAACTGGGACTTTAGTCAGGGTGGAGGGAATTATGAACAGTTACAAATACCAGTCACTTTTGGCCCAAGACCTTCAGGCATCTGCTAGAAAGCTGAAGATGAAGAGAAATTTCACCTTTCAACACAACAATGACCCTAAGCATACATCCAAATCCACAAAAGAATGCTTTCACCAGAAGAAAATTAAAGTTTTGAAATGGCCCACCCAGAGCCCAGACCTAAATCCAATTGAAAATCTATGGGGTGACCTGAAGAGAGCTGTGCACAAGAGATGCCCTCACAATCTGACAGATTTGGAGAGCTTTTGCAAGGAAGAGTGGGCAAATATTGCCAAGTCAAGATGTGCCATGCTGGTAGACTCCTACCCAAGAAGACTGAATGCTGTAATTAAATTAAAAGTATTAGTTTAAGGGTGTGCACACTTATGCAACCAGCTGATTGTACATTATGTTTTATATTTTCCCCCAACAGATTTGTTTTTCAATTGAATTGTACAAGTTATAGGTCACATTAAAGGTGGAAAAAGTTTTGAAGTGATTTATTGTGGTCTCATTTTTTTGTATCACAAAAACCTGGCATTTTAACAGGGGTTTGTAAACTTTTTATATCGACTCTATATGTATGTTTTTCTTGTATTATACAGTGTTTGTGGAGCTTTTCTCCTCTGGGCTCCACTGAAAATGGGTCACTTTGCCCAGTGGACTTTCTCTGTTAACAAATGTCAATAAATAAATAAATAAATTATACTGATGTGAAAGTGAATTAATTCATACTTCATTTTGAATTTATCATTCTCTTGTTTAAAACAAATGCTTCATAATGAAGTTTGCTTTCTTTAGCGCTCTGTCACATGTATCTGTAAAGGCATTTGTCTGTGTGAACTCCAGGTTGCAAAAAAAAAAAAAAAAAAAAAAATGCCAGACTATGCTGGCAGTTGAGTGCAGTTATTATGATTTTCAGTAATAAATTCCACCAGAATGTATGACTTTTGTATTACACTAATGTAAAGAAGTGATTAAAGCTGTCTTTTAATCAGGTTCAGATATCTGGCCCAACAGTTTTCACGAAATAAACCCACTTTTATTAACAGAGGGTGAAAGTCTCAGTGAACTGTCAAAGTGTTGAAGTTCAGGAAGTTCTTATGACGTTCCTTAACAGCCTAGATAAGGCTACCCATGATATTCATCCGAGATTGAAATGAAGGCATTTATCAAAATTGAGCACTGGGAACTCTTAAGGGTTTATCCGAACCCAGTACCTAGTACTCTTAAGGGTTTGCCATGTAGTAGGGAATGAAAGAGCAAGTAAAGCACTAATATTAGTGTCCACAACTGCTTTGTTTGGTGCATTGCACAATGTTTCACACCTTGTGTACTGATATTTTCTTCTACTTAAGTTCATTTTTTTTCAAGGGACTATTATTTCACAATTCATGGGTGCAGCAGGTGGCAGGTAGTGTAAGGATTTTTTTCTTGAAATGTTTTCCTGCTGACAAACTCATTGTTATCTTTGAAATTTTTCATGTTGGCACACTGTTTGTGTATATGCAAATAAAACATTTCTTTGCCTCTTCAGGGATAAGCTAATCATAACCATGTGAGTAATGCAAAAAAAAAATGCCAATTTATCTAATGAGTTGTTAAGATCCTGATGTTTATTTATTTATTTTATTTATTCATTGTACATTTGTTGACCGGGTATGTCCGACTGAGCTGAGGTGCCCTTTTTCAGTGGAGGCTCAAGAGAGAAAAGCTCCACATATTATACAGTTATCGTATAACAGAAGCATTAAACAGCAGTAAATTCTGAATTCTTGAAAGACAATACAGTAAATATTAGTAATATGTCATATGAGAATAAGAAATTTTGACTTAAGAGTTTACAAAACACAGTACAAATCATATTGACAGTTGCAGTTAGGCAGGTCATCTACTACTGAGTGTCTCAAAGGTGTTATAGAAGACAGGTGAGAGACTAGTTAAGGAACAGTTAGAGAGAGCTTATGAGAGGAAAAAGTAGAGGGCAGGAGATTGATTGTCATTTGGATGGGAAGGATGTTTAGGGAGGTTAAGTACAGTGGCAAGACCAGTGACATTTAAAGTACTCTTTGGTGGCTGCCTTAAATTGTTTAGGGTGTGTGAGGATCCTGATTTCTAGTGGGAATCTGTTACGAGCAGTAGTAGGATGATGGCTATAAACGTTGCCCCCAGATTTGGTCCTGGGTTTATAGATATGTAGCAGGTCTTGATTAGAGCTCCGGAGAGGTCTAGGGGGAGATGAGGGAAGATGGAGTCGGAGAGTAGGAAGGCTAGTATAGGATAGAGTGAATGATCTGGAGCTGAGCGAGGAGAAGCTGGTGGGGTAATTTGAGCCATTTTAGGTGTTTTAGAGAGAGAGTGATGGGATTTGGACGTTTGAGCAGCGAATCTAGCTACCTTGTTGTAGGTAGACTCTAGTTTGGTTAGATGTGAGGAGTTGAGATTTGTGAGAATTTGGGAGCTATACATTAGACTGAGTAGAATATAAGCAAGAGAGAGAGAGAGAGAGTAACCTTGGCCTCAATGGCGAGAAACTTCTTGCATCTGTAAAGGAGCCTGAATTTCTGATGAGTCTTCCTGATACAATTATTTACATGTAGGTAAAATTTAAGTTGATTGTTGATGGTGACTTTTGTAGGTCAAATTTAAGTTGATTGTTGATGGTGACTTTTGTGCTGGATTCTATCTCAATGGGAGTGTTATTAAGAGACAGTATGGAGAAGGTGTATTTAATATGGTTAACATTTTTGGGGCGAAAGAGTTAACAGTTTAGGTTTTTAGGGTTGAGGATGAGCTGGTTATTGGAGAGCCAGGTTTCAACTGACTTAAAGGATGTCTGTGTAGCTGAGAAGAGCTCAGAGGGAGAGTTGGCAATGGTGATGACTGTAGAGTCATCTGCATATTGAACTAGGTAAGACTGAGTGCAAGAAGTATAGAGTAGATTAGTAAATATATTAAACGGTAATGGCCCAAGACTAGATCCTTGGGGAACACCCATTTTTATTGGGAGAGAAGGGGAGAGTGCAGATTGCCGCCTATGTTGCATGTGATGACATTTATATTAACTGCTTTTCGGCTTTTCCCAGTTAGGGGTCGCCACAGTGGAACTCCGGTCCGCTAATGATTGGCAGTAGATTTTTACGTGCTGGCTTGCCAGGAATAACACACAACCTTCAATGAAGGAACGCCCATTCATGCATGTCGACACACAGAAGACGCTCTAACTGAGAATCGAACGTGCAACGTCCAACTGTGAGGCGACAATGCTACCGCAGCACCACTACCGCAGTGATGACATTTATATTCGAATGTGCAATATTTCTATTCAATAGCAGTTCTTTTTTTTGTCAAAAT
>NC_056740.1:340039670-340055447 GCF_019279795.1 Protopterus annectens | reverse complement strand
AAATTAAAGACCAGGGTAATGTGGTACCTGTGGCACATGCGTCCACACACAGCAGCCATGGGCAGGGTCCTCCGATGGTACCACACAGACAGTTGCCCATGGGTTCTCGTGGAGCATCCGTGCATTACTGCCTCTGGCGACGTGCCCAAAGAGGTCTGTCAACCTCAGCTATGTTTCGGACTGTCATGCAGGCACAGTCACGTATGCAAAGGTACACCAGACAGGGTCTGAGGAGCTGAGAGCATGTCGCATGCCATGACAGACAGTATGCGTGACATTGCGGATGCTATCCGTAACTTCCACCGATGTCATAGACAGACGTTGTGGGGACATATTACAGCAGTTCCACAACCAGATGTCCATGAGCCAGGGCAATGGTGTTGCGGCATCGACGCGTGGCCGTATGCCAGCAGCAGCTGGCAGTCGGCGTGACGACAACAGGCTCGCGACGCCATAGTGCCAGCAGCAGCCCCAGCAATGCTGGGTCTGTGCTGTCATCGAACGCCCCAGGAGACCACGCGTGCACGTGGCTCTGGACAGTCCCAACAGGGACTTGTGTCCAGTCAACACACTCCTGCTTCTGATGACAGTACCCAGTCTGGCTTTGTACTGGATACGGTCCGTAGCACCCCTGCCAGGCACAGGTACCGTGTCCGCACACAGACACTGATCTGTATGGCCTGCCAGGTGCAGTCTGTGTCTGTCCACAAACCCCTGTATATGTCAGCCATGAGGTGGAACTGTGGGCATACACACATGCGAAATGTTAACACCTAGGGCAACCACATACATGCACACACTGCACCAACACTGCCCCTCACCAACACACATACACACACATGTCAATTGGTGGTATCAGTGGCTGACTCAGGCATACCTAATCCACACCCTGTGCATATGATGACACTGTGCCACCTCCTGCAATCTCCAACATCATTGCGGGAACAGGTAAACACGTTGCTGATGCACAGGGTGACTACATAGAAGTGTATTAGTAGTATCATGTTGGTAACAGTACAGTGTGCTGCTATGACTGTGTGTTTATCCCAGCATGCCTGTTGCAGTAACTGTATGAATGTCCTGAATTGTTATCTGCACCCATAGTACATACCAAAGTATAACAGCTGCACATAATTGCATGCCGGTGGTAAGGTTGTCAACAGATAGCCGCATACATGGGTAGCACAGGGGGAAAGCTAACGCAAGTAGTGATATGCAATGGTGGACATGTACAGTAATGGTGTCAAGTTGCCCACAACAACTATGCCATGTGGATGTTCACGTAGATATGTGTGCAGTACCAATGTAATCCAAATCAAAAAATAAGTATGACATAATATTGGTTCTACCATGGGCATCTGCTCTGCGTATTCCTGGGTACATGTTGATAGTGCCTACATATTTGCATTGTTACTTACTGTTATTGTTACCCCTTCTTTGTTGTATAATGCACTACTTCCAGCCCTGTTTACTGTAGCTTTGTTTGCATGCATGTTCGCTAGTGGTCCCCTGGAACACTGCTTACACCTGCAATGCAGAGTTACAGTGCGTCGGTAGACTTCTAGTGACATCTGCATAGCGACGATATGTATGTCAACTTTACACATGACAGAACATCACTGTCTGTCCTGTATGTACACGTTGCCTGTGACACATTGCACGTCTTACCTGGCATTTACCCACGGTGCAGTCATATATGTCAGTGCTATGAAACAGTAGCGGTACACCCACACATACACACCTTCAGTATGTTGTTCCCCATTGGCCCTATGTGTTGGTACTCACCATGGCAATCACACTACTAGGGTAGCATGTGCAAAGGTAACCTGTGAATCGCCTCTATGGTCCAGTTGTGGTTTATGTGAGTCGTGTCATTGTCACAGCTACCACATGTATGCAGTCAGCCATCACCCTAGGCCAGGAACGTACAACACATGTGTGGGATGCCACCACACAGCCAATCTGGGGACTGGTCTCTCTGAACCCAGTAATGCCATACCCTGTCAGGTGGCATGTCATATATACTATGTCCTGGACAAACGTCAACCCCAATCCCTGCTGCTACTATTGATAATACCCCTGAAGATGTTCCTGATAGTTTTGACCAGTTCTTTACTGAGACATTTCAGGCCCTAGCTAGCCATCTACCTCCTAGCTCCCCTGGTCCTGAAAGTAGCACCCCTAGAAAACTACTTGCGTCCAGCTGCCAACCAGTCGCCACTTCACTTCTCCGTACCTTGATTGAAACAGTGAAATCCACTACACTTTCTGCTGATCAACTCCCTGCCGAGTACCTGTCAAAACCAGATGATGCTATTGCTTACCCCGTCTCAAAGGTAATCAAAGGAACCATGTTAGAATCTAACTTTCCCACCATCTGGAAAATGTCATATGTAATCCCACTTCACAAAGGAGGCAGCTCTACTGAAGTCTCCAATTATAGGCCAATAGCTATACTCTCTCCACTTGCAAAGATTATGGAAACTTTCATAGAGACAAGTCATGCACCACCTAATCCAAACTCGCATTATGGCAGACACTCAGCATGGCTTATGTCCTCATCACAGCACTAAGTCAGGCCTCCTAGCCTTTACTAACACCATAAGCCATACTTGCAACAATAATTATATATCCACATGCCTCTTTTTGGATATTTCAAAGGCATACGATATGGTTGATCACCAACTTGTACTCCACACCCTGCAAAGACCTGTCTAAATACTGGAGCCTTCCAATGGTTTCAATCCTACCTGCATGGTCGACATCAGGCCTCTGGCAGAACAAACTCTAACCTTCTACCTAACACCCTCAGAGTACCACAAGGCTCTATACTAGGGCCCTTGCTGTTCTCCATCTTCATTAACGACCTTTATACTGTCATCCCAAAAGTCAGCTGTATCCAATATGCTGAATACTCTACTCTGATCTGCTCAGCCACATCTCCAGTAGAGTTATGGTCAGCTACCCAGACCACCTTTAATACAATAGCAAACTGGCTTTCTGAACATCGTCTGATCCTAAATCCCAATCAAACTAAACTGCTGTTATTTCACCAACACGTAGGTCTACCACTTTCACCGTTACCATAACATCAACTGATGGCACAATAATCTCTGACCCATCTACTAAACTATTAGGTGTCATCATAGACAATAATCTCAAATGTGACATACATGTTAACCAGATTATCAAAGCCATCAATAGAAAACTAGGGTCACTTTACAGAATTAAAGCCTTCCTAGCCCCTCCAGCTAAAGGTGCCATAGCTCGCTCACACCTTGTTTCAACCCTTCTGTATGCATCCCTCTACTCTAATATGAACAAGACTGTCCTTAACAAACACTCAATTTGCTACAACCACATTGCCAGGTTTGCCACTGGGCTGCCTTTTAGGACACATCATTGCATCAATCTAAATCAGCTTGGTTGGCTTGCAATACCCAGCCTAATACAGTATAACCAACTGATTATGGCCTATAAAATCCTCTATAATCCAGACAATACTCCTGCACTTCAAATATTATCACCCCTATAACAATCCTAGACCGCTTGATCCTCTAACAAAGTACTACTTCAGACTAGCAAGTTTAATAACACAGCCGGTGATTCTCTCTTTGCAAACCCTGTAAGTAGATCCTGGAACTCACTTCCAGCTGATATTACCCTACTGTCCACCTTAGGTCAATTTAACAGTAGACTCAAACAACATTTGTCACTTAACTGGCTATGTCAATGTATCAAGCCTGGCTAACTCGAATGTGTAAAATCTGTGAACCACTTTACTGTGTAATTTTAATTTAATCCTGGCTTGTGCTCAGGTCTAACATTAACCTGTGGAACATGTTTGACTTGCTTACTTATGTAATCTCTGTAAATAATCTGTTTGTAATATGTAATGCTAGTATTATGTAATGCTGTATCTGCTACCCTCGTAGCTTGTCTCCACGGGCCTCCCCTGGAAATGGACATGCATCCAGTCGGGCTATCCCAGTCAACAAATGTAGGATAAATAAATAAATCAATACAATATATTACAGTGACGACAATACCAGTCAGACACTGACACACACTGACAGCATGCTGAACACACTGGGGCATACGTGGGGACTCAGAATAGCAGCCTGCCTGGGCATCACACACCTCCGCAGCTGGCACACAGGCATATGTTCCGTCGGAACAGAGCACATGCCACACATGGCACGCACATCCCCTGTGCCACACACTCACAGCCTGTAGGGCTACACAACACACCTGCTACAGACGTGTCAGGTACCTGTCTTGTGTGCTGCACTGGGGTCCCTCAACAGGCTGTATCTGGTGAAGGTCACAGTGATATGCCTCAGGGGCACTATGGTCCACCACAGCACACATGCATACAGGTCAGTCAGAGGCATGGACAGATATGACTCACTCATTGACCATGCCAGTGTGGCTGCCTGAGACATACCTCCCTGGACTACATGATAGGGAACATAGAATGGATCTCTCAGCATGTGGCACAGGCCAGTATGAGCCTGATGTTGGTTGCCAACATACCCTCACCAGGTATTCTACCACTATATGTGGGAAGGGTGTTGTATGTCTACATTATGCTCAGTCTCCACTGTCATTCATAGGGTATCCACTGGCTGTCAACGTGTGCTTACATGCTAGGGAAGCCACAATGATGTGCACGGGTCATCTTGCACGTGACACCCATGGCCCGATGTACAATGGCAAAGCTCCTTGGTACACACATACTGCCTTATGCTGCAGGACATGGTTTACATAGCGACCTCCGTGGGTATCACACAGGTTAGGACACTGCGCTGCTACACAACAACAGCAGTGTACACCAGAAGATGCATGCACCAGACACTGCCCTCAGCACGGTGAACTGCAATGTCTGTGCAGTACCAAATTCATGATTCATGGCTCACAGGTGTTACCCATCACAGACAGGTTATGCCCCATACCATGCCTGTCGTCCCCTACACATGTAACACACATGGATAGGGGGGTGGTATCCCAAGGTAACACAGATACACACACCTCCAGGTTGTTGGCACAGCACAAACCATCAGGGCCTACTCATGTGCAGCTGAGAGTGTGTCGGACTGCCGTCTGGTTCATAGCCTGGCACACACAACCCACACATACACAGGAAGACCATCTATCCTCCATAACAACACTGGCAATATGACAGTCTCAAGAACTGTGTTTATAAGGCCGTACTGCATCCAGCCAAACATTGTGTGTGGGCATTACTGTAGCTACAACACACTAGTTGAAGGGTTCACAGCATGTGGTCACCGAACTGCAGTGGAATGACATGTTACCACTACCACAACAGGTGGAAACATGCAGCACCTGTACATCGACTACATGTACACTATATGGCCCAGACCAGATGTGTATCCCCTGCTGTAGGTCTTTCACCATAGATACCCACACTGTATAGGGACATACCACGTGCGGACCCTGCACAGTAAGACACAGTCATATTGGTATACATTGCAAATACCATTTATCCACTCGAAGCATGTGTCAGACATGGTAACTACTGCAGGTCACAGATATTTTATGTGTATGTGTCACACACATACATCATGTGTGCAATGCCATTGCTGGTTTAGGCAATGGCATGCATTGTTATGTACAAACACACACAAGGTCATACTGTGTGACACAACCACACGTGACAGTTGTGGGTTACCAAAACATACCTATCTGTACTCTGACAATGGTAATAGACACAGTAGCAGAGCACACTATTGGCATTACTAGCCAACTAGCCCTGTTTGGCTGTGCTGATAGTGTGGTGACATCCCCTGTGTTTACTGGACGAGTATGCAGCATCTGGTGTATTGTAGTATTTGCCAAATGGATCTGTGCGCTCACACTTGCATTTACACACACCTACTACCCCCACACCTGCATACTTGTCATTTGCAGGGTTCATTCCTACCTAAGTCATAACACGTGAGAGAGCATTAGCAAAGCACTATTGATTTTAGATAGTTCCTCTTCTGGCTATACTTGTAAGTGCTGACAACGTAGTATTTGAAAGAATTAGTAATGCATCAGGTAGTGTGATCTCCTGATTACCAAAACTAACATGTTTTTCATATGGAAATGCACACACAAACTCCCCATCCAAACACACCACGCTGCCATTTGGGTTTAGACTCCTACCTAACATTCGATACTCGGGAAGCAGCATTAACGAATGCGCTATTCACGACCACTGGGGCTTCCTTCTCCTGCTGTACTTATAGAATTGCTGGCGTCATCTGTGTTTAGAAAGTGTGCATCCTGTGTGTGTTCTCCCAGTTGCCAAAAGGGGATTTCCTCACACAAATTTGCACACACACAGTAACCTCATCAACCACATTTGCCATTTGTAGGATTCAAACCACTACCTAACTATATTTATGACACTCGAGACGGACGTGTAAGTGTTGCTATTCGCATTAATTGGGCTTCCCTTCTCCTGCGTACTTATAGGGTGCTGACATCATCTGTGTTTAGAAAGTCAAATTATGCATCCTGGTGTGTTCTCCCAGTTGCCAAAGGGACATTTCGCCTAGAACTGCGCACACACAGTATCCCCCTCATCAAACACACCCTGTTTGCAGGTTAAACCTACCACCTAACTATGTTAGGACACTTTCGAAACAGGCGCGCATTAGCAGGCGCGCTTCCTTCACGTATTAGGGCTTCTCTTCTGCTCTACTTATAGGTGCTGACGCTCATCAGCATGTTGAAAGTCGCCATCCGTGTATTCTCCCAGTGCCAAGGGACATTTCCCTCACAGAATTTGCACACACACAGTAACCCCCTCATCCAGCACACACACTTGCCATTTGCAGGATTAAACCACTAACTATGTGTTATGACACTCGAGCGGACGCCCCGTACCCAGAGCATGCTATTCGCATTACTGGGCTTTTCTCTGCTTGTAAGGGTGCTGACATCATGTAGAAAGGGTAATGCATCCTGTAGTGTGTTCTCCCAGTTGCCAAAAGGACATTTCCCTCATACATATTTGCACACACACAGTAACCCCCCTCATCCAAACACACACACTTGCCATTTGCAGGATTCAAACCACTACCTAACTATGTTATGACATTTCCCTCTCACAGCCTTTCACACACACAAACCCCACTCACCCACACACACACACACACACACACACACACACACACACACACACACTGAGCATTTGCAGGATTCGAACCCCTACCTAACTATATTATGACACTTGAGGGAGACGCATTAGCAGAGCGCACTATCCAAATTACTGGGCATCTGCACCTGTAGTATTTCTAGGGTGCTGACATCTTTATTTCCACAGAGGTATGTAGATGTAGTACTACCTGTCAGGTGGGGGATAGCATATATATGCATTTGCAGCCACCTACGTCAGGGTCAGATATGCACATCGCACTGGCAGGTTATGTTCTATACCATGCTTTGGGACCACAGGACCTGTAACACACAACACAACCAGTCCAGAACACCACACCCACATCCAGGACACACACTTAGCTTCCCTGGGAACAGTGCCAGGATATGCAGGTATTCACATACACCATTCCAGTTGTTAACATCAGGTACAGGCATATTGTGTGTGAGAACTACTCAGGCCGCTACCACTTTACCCTACAGCCACTACAATTCATGTGCTATGGCAGAACCACACACCACAGCCACATGGGGGAATACATATTGCACCTGTTCATCTGCAATGTGGGTACTCACTGCTCCACACCAGAGGTTGACCACCATTCTTGTTATCTGTCCATAACCAACTTTCCTGGACTTCCATATCTCATCTCCACCCCAGGCAAGGTTGTCACTGCACACAAACTGTGTTTAGCACAAGCAGACTCTACACTTGTGTAGACTGGGGTGGATGACTTCAGAGGACCCATGCTGGAGGACTATACTGGCCACTCAGCATAATCCTTGACACTTGCATCCTATGAGCATGTGTACAGTTTGCATTGGTCATGCTATCCCACATATACCCATGACTGCTCCACAACAAGACACCTGTCAGCTGTACACCGCCATATATGCTGTCAACAGACAGAGTGACCTAATACATTGCAGAGCTGTAGCCCACAGAGGGAGGACATCTGTGGACAGTTCCAGCACGGCACTTCATTCACACATACTCATTACAACACAGTGTTGACAGTGGAATCATCCAGAGAATGCAGATAGGGCTCCCCTCAGTCTGTTATTGACGGACACCTACTGTCAGAGATCCTCAGCAACCCTCTCACAGCACACACCAACAACATGGCTGTGGCTTAGCACATTCAATCCCTGAGACCTCCACGGTGCCCCTGCTTGACAGAGGCACAGCTCACTAGCCTCACATGTTGCCTTCTGTGACCTACTTTACAGTGGCACGGTAGCCTACTATCCTGGGGATGCAGATGCTATGCACACTCTGGCTAAGCTCAAGTCATTCCCTGGGGCAAGAAGCCTAGTACCGACCTCTACACCCATATGTTCAATTGTCGATGCACAATATTTGTTGAAAGGTTCTACTGTTTGCAGGTCTTGTTGCCATAGTGATTCTGTCTTATGACCAACTTGTATATCCGCGGCAGATGTTTGCATATGACGGGCGATCCACTATAATACTTATGTCTCTGTGGTCATTTACTGTGCACTGGCTGATTGGGTTGTGTTGTATAGTCTTTGACTGACACGCATAAATACCAGATATGTGGCCAACTGCTACACGGAGATATGGCCTAAGTGCGTGAGCACATGCCCAGTTCAGCTTCCTTCCATGGCATGCTGTCTAACATATGCCCTATCATCAAAGTGTGCGCATAATACGCCTGTGTGAGTCATAAGCTGTAATTTGAAGTCCACACTCATATTTGTGCGCGGGTGGACTCTTCGGTACATTATCGACGCTTATGATTGTGTGCTGGGTGCTGCGTTGTGTACTAACTGGCCTGCAACCGCTTCGTGGTCTTCGCTACAACAGGGATTATACTGTGCCTGCAGGAATTGCATGGGATAACTTTGCAGACAGTTCTCAAGACATACTTTCTATATAATGATCCGCCTAACACTGTAGTACCCGTGAGTATAGTGTACTGGTTCGTATCTCTTCACTGTAGTGGACAGCATCATGGGGCTTTAGTCCTATCATCACTGCTTGACATCTTTCTTTATAGTGAGTACAACAGACTGTAGTAGGGTCAGTTGTGCACATATGACCATGTTGCAATATGTTCAGATATGGACTACCCACACCAGGCAGGCTCAAGTTCCAACATTAAGTATAGTGGTATTCCACAAACATGGGTGACATTGGCAAACACCACAGCGATGTTCCGTAGGCCATTTCTGATGGTAGTCACAGGGTGTGTTTGTCCTTCTCGGTCATTATCATCAGTAACTGGAGTCGGCTAATACATAGCGTCATATGGTTGGTATACTGTGCCTCTGTCTACCTCTCTGACATAACAGTGATACCCAGGGTAGCCTACTTTCTCCTCCCATACACTCATCAGGATGCCTCTGAGGTGTCGTATATGTGGCACTCTGGGCTGACCTGTACCAGGAGTTTACTGAAGTGTGGGGTGCCTTCTGTGTTATGGATCATCATTCTGTACAGCTTGTCCTATGTATGCCAGTGCTGGGGTTCAGGGTCTCTCTATGTGCATAGCTCACTGCCATCTCAGATTGTACAAGGTGCAACATGTTCATTCATTCCAGGTTGGACATGGCTTCATACATCAGGTAAGTACACAGCTTCCTTTAGCTGTTGAAGGATGTGTGTGGGGCTGCAGTGCCTGTTTACTCCAGGCAAACACATGGCATCTGTTCATGCTCTTTGCTACCCCTGGTGGGGTACTATTGTGGACTTTACAGTTGATGGAGGTGTTCGTTGCTGCGTATATCCCACAGGGGCTATTGTAGTCAGTTGTTATGCTGATGGAGGATGGCCGCAGATTTCAAGAGTGAGTTCCCCTTATCTACATCTGCCAGCCTTCACATGTTTGGGTGGAGTATATGGTACATGTTTCTGCTCGAACACTACAGACACACGCTTTGTCCAGTGCAGGATATTTATCACCTTTTTGTACCCAGGTCTCACATTACATGTTAGGTGCCTCATGGGTTAACACCTGTGTGGTAATTTGTGGGCACTTACTACTGTATATCCATATAATGGTGGTTGTCTATACACAGTTCTGCTGCATCAGCTTGCTGACATGGCTATGGCTACAGTTGTCTGTTTGTAGGTGGCCCTTTGTGGGTTGCTTGTGTCAGCTGGGGGTCGGAATTGATATGGTGGGCTGTTTGTGGCTCCTCCTCATTACATGCTCAGTCACAGTCCTTCCATGTTGGCCTATACCTATGGGACATGTATACAGAACGGGGGTGGGGGGCCAAGACCAGGCCTTGTGGGATGCCACTCATATCTGCTTTTGTAGTCTGACATGGATGCAGCATGTCTGACCATGTCAATTCTGTCCTTGGTTTTGCTTTTGCAACCCCTCTACTGACATAGGGGTGTATATTTAAGCTGGTGAACATGTATCCATACTGGAACACGTATGGTATTGTCTAGAAAGCATGTGCATGAATCCAGCTGGCAGTTGTGTGGACCACATAGCCTCATCAATGACCTTAATGACTGCTTCAAATGGGTCAGACATGTTTAGGGCCGGTTCTGCAGTTACAACAGCCACACTCGTGTAGGGTCCAGTATCAGTAGGTCCACATTGAAAGCACTTCTGTCTGCGGTACATACTGATCCTTTCCATAGCTGTGCAGAACAATGCTTGTCAGGATCCTGGGGTGGTAGTTTGGACCACTGTTGTTGTACACTGCTCTTGCGCAGGTACATATCCTGTGGTGGAAGGCTGACATTGGCCAGTAGTGATTTTGCATTCCATTACTCTTGGGGTCTGGCATGTTGGCTCCTGCTAGCATTGTGACACCATCACATACCTTTGTTGCTGTGTGTTCTGCTTTGCAGATGATGAAGATGCCGTGTTACCCCAGCATCTGCAATGTCAGGGACCATCTGCTGGGATATAGGTATTTTGCACCAGGGGTGTTTGCACCTGCACCTGACAGGTTGTATGTGCCAGCAATATGTGTGTGTGTTTGGTATGTTGTTTGTAATATCTGTGTGATTCGAGACATATTTGTGGATGCCCAACATGGTTCCTAACACCATCAGTTGGGTATGCCTTGTGATTATCCATAGTCCTGTACGTTTTGTATCTCTCATAGGTTCATGGATTCATAGTAGGCTAGACAATCTATGGAGCCATTAGTAAGCCTAGCTAGAGGTGTGTGTCTTTCGGGCCACCCCTTCGCTATGCAGTTCAATTATGGCCCATTTATGAGGTTCTTCACTGTGCCTCTGTCCGGGTCGTGTGACACAGTGGGGACCCCCAGTATATATGTCAAGCGGTCATTCATCCACTCTGGCAATATTCCTGTTGAGGGGCAAGCCAGTGAGGGGCTCTGCCTACCATGGATTGGGATCCTGTTTTCTGGGTGTGGGGAGCCTATGGGTTATGTGATCTGTCCCTCCAGCACATCTTATTTCATTATGTGTTGAGGTTGACATCTGTGATTTCTCACAGCTCCAATGGCTTTGATTTCCTGTGGTGCTTAGCATATGTCCATTACTCCTGTGTTGACATGGCCTGAGCAACAACAGACATACAATGCCCTGTGTAGGCTTGGTGTGTGACTGCAGTCAGCTGGGGTGTCTACAGCCAGGCAGCATATGACAGCATATTTCACCAACCCTTTATCCTGTTGGTGGGGTAACTATGAGGCCTTCCCAACGCAGCTTTTGCAGGTGTCAATATATGGTACAGGGTCCCATATGAGCAATTGTACTCAGATTATGGGTCTGGCGATAGGGAACAGTACAGCGGCACAGTGACTTCTGTTGATGTTGATATGAATCCTTCTACAATGATACGGCAGTCCAGTATCAACAGTCTTCATAGCCACATTGGCATTGTGGCTGTCACATGACAGATTAATGCTTCGACCTGGTAGTCCCTAGGTCCCTGATGACTCCTTGCATACATAATGGTTTGACACCTATGTGGTACTTTGTGTACCTTGTCTGGTATTTGTGAACATTCATACTGTCCAGTGTCTTTGATGTCTGGGTGGGTTCTGTGAGTGAGTGGTCTGTCGCATGCTACAGACTGTACAACAGTTTTGACTACAGTTATGTGCACATGGGTGGTGTCCGCTGCTTTGTGCATTGTCAGTTACCTGGCTATATGGGTGTCTGTGCTGCATATGGATACTCCCCTCCTTTGATGTCTTGGTGCAGGTGTTGGGGCTTCATAACACATGGTATGTGGTATAACCTAGTAGTGCTGGTGTGTGCTATCACTAGGCCTGCAGCAGGCTTCTGTCACTGGACAGGCATCAATGTTCTCCATAATGGAAGTGCCTCAGGGGCATGCATATTGCAGTTTACACATCTGAAAAGCATTGGTCAGCATTACCCTTTATGTTTCCTACCACTTATGTTTTCTACGGGTGGTGGGTAGTCTTTTGGCCTTGCCTACATACGGCTCTATATGGAGGCAGCTTAGGCCTTGTATCCAGTATCCAGACGCACACGTGGTAACAGCTGACAGCCATCCCTGTAACAGCAGCATGGCTTTGTCATGCTTGACATCTCAAGGCGCCAGACACACATTACAATCTCTTGGACTGACAGCTGTAACTGTGCCAGCTGTTAAACATGAGCATTCTGTGTTTGTACTGTGGCATCATTCTTGGTGAGGGTTGGATGCTGCACACAGCCAGTGTCATCCCGCCTGGGGTACATACCGGAGGGACCATCCATGTCTCATTTGATGTTGACCAGGAGGTACATCTCAGGTAATTCACAACAGCATGGACATTGGGTGCATCATATTTCTGCTTGCTTTGGGGTGACCTCGTACTTGTGTTAAGTGGCATTTTGTGGCAACCTACAAGCAGCTTACTCTACCCTACAGTTTCCCTTCTTCAGTCTGGTGAGTGGGACAGCTGTGTGTCTGCCTATACAGACACCTATTACGACCGTATCAGGCATGTTGTTTCTCCTTCGGCCTGTGACTGTTTGGCACACCAGCTTTATACCACTCGTTGCTGTATGTGCTATGTTTGAAGGTTGTGGTTGCTTATGATCTACTTTGAGGCTTCTGTTGGTGTGGTGTGTTTGTAATTGAGGCCTCCGGAATACTTGTCTCTGTTTATGTGTTTTCTTTACAGTTGTGGTAAGTCTATGTGGGACTGGGTTTGTGGTGTATGTGGTTACCTTCTCCTACTGACTAGTGTTGACAGTAAAGAGTTGTTGGAGCCCAACCACTGGTTTGGATACAATGATGCATCTATCACATATGTTTGTATTTATTGGGGGTGTTGTGGTTGTCTGTGTACTTGGTGCACTGGGCATCACATTGCCTCTGATTCATAGATTATACTTGTGCTGGACTTAGCGGATTATATGTGTGGACACATATGGTGTTGCCATACTACTGGTCAGTGATTACTTCCTTTATGTTTGCTCTATCATCATGTGGTAACGTCCTCATTCTCTTGCATGGTTTGAGTAATGGCTGGAGGCCAGCATGCCAGATGTCTCGCGTGTATGGCAAATTGTGTGTTGTTGTTATTTGTGATTGTGATACTCCAAGCATTCCTGGCTGTGTTCATGGAATGCCTGTATAACATGTTCTGTGGTGTGTCCCATGTTATTCTGCACTTGTACAGGGCCTTTTTGTGGATTCAACATTGGTTTTGGAGGCTGCAACCTGCTGCTTTACACATGTTTTTCACTGTGAGTATTCTGGCCAGGGACTGGGGTCAAAGGGGTGTGCATACCAGTGTGATTACTCTATGGTCTGAGATGTCTTTACTGCAGTGAGGGGGTACACTTCTCATCTTGCCATCCTAGTACACATGTTAGCTGATTATTACATCCAGTATGCTTACCCCTCTTGTGGGAGTAGTACATTGTTCCTGGGCATTTTGGTTTATGGAATCTGGGTAATTTTCTCCTACTGTGTGTTGGTGCTAGTACAATGCTACCGATTGTATGTCTGGGTATTTTCAGCTCGGAGCAATATAATGTGGTTTTAGGGGCTTGATATGTTCATGTATTCGGACATAGGCCAGAGTGCACCTCTGGTATTAGGACAGTGGTCTGCAGCAGGCTATATACTCATGAAAGGCAGTTTTAGCCATTGGTATTTGGACCATGGATATTCCATGCTGCTTCTTTGTTGTGGATTCCCAACATGGGGTGTAAGTTATCCTTGCCATTTTCTTGCTAGTCACCCTCTCACTGGCGCTTGTTCCATATGTGAGCCTTGCCCAGTTCTCTATTACAGGACTGGTATCTACATTCTCCTTGCTACTGTGCGCGTTTACACTGCACACATCTTGCTGTTTATACATCTGTCATGGGGTAGTATTACATCTAGGTTCCTATCCCTTAGTAAGAACCTATGAGGTTGGGATTTGTGTTTTGAGACTTACCTATTCCAGGGCATGCTGTGGGTACTGACAGCCTTTGCCAGTATCCATGTGGGGCATGGCATGATAGGTGCACGCCATACCACCTAACGCAGTGGTGGCAGCATCATGTCGTAACTCCGCATATCTTCCAGCCTGTAACACATTGGCTCCCTTTGACTGACTGTGCCATTACTTCAGCCATGCTTGAGTGTGTACTTGATCTTCTTGTCTTCATAGTGTGGCATCATGCTTGGAAGTGAGGGTGAGATGTTAGGCAGGGTCTTCATGTTTGCAATATACTAGATGGTGTTACATTGCTTAACACATGGCAATCATGCCTCAGGTAGTGCTGCAGGAGCTGCCTCTCGTCGGATGCACACATACTACAACTCCTGTACATGTTTGAGAGCAGGTTGTGTCATGTTGGGCATCCCTGTTACGCATGAGTGAGTCAGAGAATTATCATTCAGGGTTCCTATTGTGCCAGTGCGCGTCTGTGGCGCCTCTTTGCCAAGGCCAGGGCATACTGGGCACCTACTGGGGCAGGCTCAGGTTGTTCCTCCTCCGAGTCACACTCTGCCTGTGATGGCCTTGGCAATGGTGGGGGCTGTTTGGCCCGGCCCTATGCTGGTCCTGCTGCAGCTGTTTTCGCAAGATCATATTATGTAGCATAGCACATACCATGACAATTTGGGTACATGTAGTTGGTGTGTACTGCAAGGCTCCACCAGATGTGTCCAGACACCAGGAACCATGACTTGAGCAGCCCAAACACACGCTCTATTACATTACGTGTTTGTGCGTGTGCCTCATTATGGCGTTCATGTTCAGGTGTGTGTGCGTTTCTGATGGGTGTCATCAGCCACGGCTCCAGTGCATAACCTGCATCCCCCACTAGGTGTACGTGTGGGATGTCCCCATTGGCAAATGTCTGGTACAGCGGCCAAAATGCCAGATGAGGGAATCGTGATAACCCCGAGGGCAGCCAGCACAGACATTCATTATTATGCCCTGGGCATCACACACCACCTCGCAGTCGATGGAGGAAGCCCTAGCGGTTAATGTAGGCCGTACCCGGCACACCGTCTGGTGCTTTGATGCATGTGCGCAGTCTATTGCACCCAGTACCTCAGGGTATTCCGCTATTTGCTGGAAGAGACGATATTGCTGGCCAATACCTCACGGGCATTGGGGAAATATACATGATCACCGACATGTGCTGACATGGCATCCAGGAACTGGTGTAGTACCCTGGAG